>NW_021420086.1:80721-96583 GCF_001605985.2 Dendrobium catenatum | reverse complement strand
GCCCTGTTACTTGGGGGAGGCCATGAAGTTAGCCCAACTGGTGGAAAATCAGAGGAATTTGGAGAGGAGAGTCAGGAGTAGCAGCACTGGAGGGCACTTAGAAAATGACGACCACTCATCTAACAGCTAAAGATCCTAGGAGCCGAGAGGCCACCAAGGAGAAGACAAGAGGGAGCGGGAAAAATTTCAAGCGGCTGAAAGAGAAACAGATGCAGGAAAAGATGGCTAGGGGGTTGTGCTTCAGGTGTAATGAAAAGTACACACTACGGGATGGGTGCAAGGACCGAACACTTCAGGTTCTCACCTCCTGTGATGACGAGGAAACTGAGGGAGGTGAGGAGGAGATAGAGGAAGAGATGGAGGAGAAGCTAAACTTGGATCTAGCTGAGGTTTCTCTCAACTCAGTGACAAGGTTCACTACGAATAACACCATGAAGATGAAGGGAGAGATAGAGGACAGGGAGGTGGTGGTGCTGATTGATAGTGGGGCTACTCACAATTTCATTTCCACCCAGGTCGTCGATCAACTGGGAATGAGATTGGTGGACACTGGCTGTTATGGGGTGATGATGGGTACATGAAAGGTGGAGAAAGTCGGGGGATTTACATACACTCTTATTGATGTAGGATTACACACTCTTAAAGTAATTTTGAAAAGATCTTGCTCGATTTATTGATTAGAGTAATAACAAGTAGAACTATTAACAATTAAAATGATGAAACAAAACGTAAGAGCGGTCACTTTCGTTTAGGCCAAGTTGCACATCAAGAGCTTTGAATCATCAAAATAATATAGGAAATCATTATCATGCCAATATAATAGCTTTCAACGAAAATCCCTAATATAACAATGAGATTAGAATCAAATGAAGTGCACTCAATTCCCTACATTTACTAAGCTTGGAAGAATTAGGCAAACACGATCTTCAAAACTACAATTAAATCACAAGGAAGGGGTTAAACTTTAAGAAATACAAGAAAAGGGGGTTAGAAAACCTTTGTCAAGGATCGGTTGTAATCCTCAACTCGATGGTTCCAAGTTGCTCTTCAATAGCCTCAACCAAGGTATCCAATATGCGCTCTACGTATTCTTCTACTCTGTGGTCGATGCGTGGGTTGACGTCGAAGAAGGTCGAATGTAAGATGCAAAAAAATCCTTGCTCGTATTAGGAGAGGCCGTAATCAAGTTCTGGATCGGCCATGCATTTGCTTTGTCGTATGTGGTGGTGTCGGCGACGTCCTTCAAAGCTCCTAGATCTCTTGAGAGAAAGGGGATCCTCACAAGAAGTAAGAGATAAGGAGAGGAGAAGGGTTCGGCCAAAGAGGGGAGCCACACGTGGGTTAGGGTTAGGTTGGAGGAGGTGATTAAATTCAAAATTCTGAAATAAATTTCAGATTTTGAAATTAAGAGGGAAAGAAATTAGGAGGGGAATTTAATTCCCCTAATTGGGGAGGGGAATTAATGAGAGAGAGAAAGAGAGAGAGAGAGGGGCGGCGGCATGATGAGGGGTGAGGATGAGGGATTTATTTCTAAAATCAATTGTTTGGTTTTGGAAATAAATTAGGAGTTAGGGGCTTTGGAAAATTCGGCTGAGGGGTGGGGAAATTTTGGAAATCTTTTCGAGAGAGAAGATGGGGCTTTAGGAAACAAATCCCCAATTCTCTCCTAATGGGGCCGGCGGCTATGGGGATTAATTGGGCTTAATAATGGGATGAAATCAAGCTCCTTAATTTGGGTTTTAGGAATTAGGAAAGAACTTAATTAAAACCAATTTGAATTTGAAATTTAAATAGATTTAATTTAGGAACTTTCCTAAAATAGATTTAGTAATTTAGGAAATTTTAAATTTCAAATTGAATGAATTTGAATTTCAAAACCTATCCAAATTATGTCAATCCAAATTAAGCAATGGAAAGCAATGGGGAGGGGGGATCTAGGGCCGGCGGGTTGGATGGGCTCGGGTATGGGGCTGGCGACTAGGAGGAAAGTATGTGGATTTTGGTCGAGTAAGGGGGGAGGGCTTGGGAAGGGAGAAGGCCTTGGATGTGATATTGGCTGGTGATGGTGGGAGGGGAAAGGAAGCGATAGGAAATAGAACCACGAACCCGACTCATCTAGGTTGGTGGGTGATGCGCACTCTCTTATGGATCTCTCTCCGATTTCTCAAGCTCTCATAAGAACTCATACAAGGAGAAGAATTATTTTCATCAATCATTCATTAATCTCAAAAGAAGAACACTAGGGCTATAAATAGCCACGTACAAAGACTCACAAAAATAAAAGGTCTACAATGCCCCTAGGGCTTACATACGACCTCCCTTAATAAAAGGGTACAACGGAAAACTAATAAAGCAAACTAATAAAACAAATACAAAATGACATTATAAATAAGAAAATATATAAAACAACTCATAAATACAATGACTCAATCGTGGCCTTAGATCGACGGACATGTCTTTGATAGACTCTCCACGATCTAATGTCCCCATCACTTATACATCACTTTTATTTTTAAAAATAAGAACCAACACTCCACTCATCTGACATATTTTTTGATGTGAATCAACTAGGAGCTACTTGAGAAATTAAATGAATAATTGATTAAAATTGCTAATATAAAATTATTGTTTGTAATAAAGGAAGATTTTGGAATTCAAAACATTCAACTTGCTTAAGCAAAGAAGCGCTCTTGAGATTAACCAAACAATTCAATCAAAATCCAAAGCTGAAAGTAAATGCTACATGCATATAACAAATCCACCACTTAATAACGAGAGGTTCACCTTGAGTACCTTTTCATTCAATTACTCTTGGGCATTAGTGGAGGATGAAGAACCGTACGAGGAAGGAGATTACAACTAGGAAGATGGAGCCAAAGAACTTTGTTGATGGAGAGGTAGCCGGCGGTGGAGGAGGTGGTGGGTGGCCGACAATTATCCAACGGCCTGGACGGATGTGCTCTTCGATCGATAGTGTAAGCTGGTATATGATGCTGTCGATGTATCCATTGATAGTCTCGTCGTTGCCAAAGTACACAACAAAGAACGTGGTTCCAAGAATATCCGTCCTTCCTTGCTCGTCAAAAATAAATCCGTGGTTGATCTCAGGATCGACCATACATGCTTGCCTTGAAGGGTGGGAGTAGACAAGTAGGGAAGAGGGGAGGAGACGATAAGGATTGAGGAGGAAGAGGGCCAACGGTTTGGGTGAATGGGGAGGCCGGCGGCTTGTGGGAGAAAGGGAGGGATTAGGATGAGGTTAGGAAATTTTGTTTAAGTGGAAATTAATTTTAGGTTTAAGTGGAATTGAAGGGAAATTGGATTTGAAATTAAGTTCAAATTCAAGTAGGGATTAGGGCTTGAATAGGAAAATAATTTAGAAGCCCATTAAGGGGAATTTTTATTGCCTCAGGTTACCTGATGTAGAGATACATCAGGTAGCCTATAATATTTCGCCACGTGCTCTTACTCTTTACCGCGCGGCCCGACGACCCAACCCGGAACGAATCCGGGATTACTATGTTCGCGTATTGCTCGGTATTTGCTCGGTATTGCTAGGTACTACTCGGTATTTGCTCGGTATTGCTATGTACTACTCGGTATTTGCTCGGTATTGCTCGGTATTTGCTCGGTAATTGCTCGGTATTTGTGGCGTTTCGTCGCTTGAGGAATTGGCGTCAGAAGCCAAGCAGGCGGAGCTCTGGTTTGAGACTGCCGGGAACTACCCTCCTTCTCGTACGTCTTCTTACGCCGGATTATAGGGTTTCTCATTTGTTTTTTTGGTGGATTTCTTAATGTTTTTTGTTGCTCTTGTTCGTTATACCATTTGGTTCTTTTATTTGTTTTTCAGCGTTGCTTGATCGTCTTTAAAAAAAAAAAAAAACTTAGCACGGTGTTTCAGAATTCGCTGAATGCTGATGTTTGTTAGGGAGAAACTGAGAGGGAATTTTCTTTTTTGGGCTGCCTTATTGGTTTTCACGGTCCTCGCTTGAGCTCTCTTCGATAAAAGCGCGTGGCCTGTCTTCTATTTTGTTTTTTTCTGTCTCTCTCTCATCATATTCCAGAGACCCAGCCAGGTAACGCCACCACTCGCAGCGCGCTAATTTGAATGGGCTCATATCATAGTGCCTTGTGATGTGTTGTGATCATTCTCATACATTATTGTAATCTATGACCAGCCACTTTCATATAACAAACATTATTAGTGCTTTCTCAATACGTGGAGAGGCAAAGTGAGATAATTATTTGGTTCACTTACGCTTATTTGAGAGTTTGGGACTTATTCTGGAAGATTTTTTGTTTCTTACTTCTAGCATATGAGAAGCAGTAAGAAAGTCCCGTACACCAAAACCGAATCTTAAAATAGGCTGAAGCTCAAAAAAAATCTATAAAGCTCTTTAGCACAATAGGGAAATGAATATTTTGCTAGACTAAAACATCACTTTCGCTTTCATGGAAATAATTCAAAATTCATTTGGCACAAGAAAAAATATGTACAAAATTTATTAGTATATAGAGTAATATAGTAAATGTAAAATAGAAGAAAGAGAAGGAGAAAATGACCGTCTTATTCCATAGAAATTCATCTTTAGCTTTTTTTCGTTCTGACAAAAGACACATTTTCATGTAACTTATTATTGTATTCTCTAAAACATAATATAGCTGTCTTTAACATAATACAATAAAAAACACGTCGGTTACAAAAAATAAAACCTCTTCTAACTTATAACAACACACAACACTAACATATTAACCAGCTACATAATATATCAGCGAATATACTCGCAAATATTAACTAAACACTCCTCAATAAATTTAGACTATTGACATATGCTTTTATATTTCCGTGTTTATCATTTTTTCCCATATTTTGATTAAAGATGACGATCAATGCAAGCAACAGCTGAGGTGAAAAGAAACAAATGGGCTATAATCAAGTTGAACAGATAACAGCTGCACTAGGATAAGTAACTCTTGTGCGGGAGAGAAATATTTTAGAGTGCGTAGACATTGCAATTAGAAGAACACCTTATAGGCAGCAGAACGATGGACTGCAAGCATAGAACAGCTCATTTTATGAACTCCCTCACGGCCTAATTAAAGTATGCGCATTATTGTGCTCTAATGATTGACACGACACTCTCATCGTTAAAATTAGTTTACGGAGTACATTTATCATGGTCAATGTTAATCGGGGTGGCTCGTGAAGCGATATTAGAAGGAAGGGGTGGAGGCGGGAATGTACGTAGACTAATGAGAGGGTCTGAACGTAGTTTCATCTCCTGACGGAAACTATAGTCTCATCCAACAGACCGAAGATTATTGGCCTTCCCACGTGGGACTAGACTGAGAATTGTGCATTATTGACTCTGTTAATTCTGGGCAAATCAAAGATCATTCGGTCTCATTCTGATGATTTGAATCCGTATCTTACTCACATTGAAACCTGTTATAGGCTGAGTAAAGAAGTATCAGACCCAACAATGACCTACCGCTAACGCCAAGAAGGAGCAATAGTGTATTTAGACGAGCAAATTATATTTTGAGGGGGTATCAACATGGGTAAGTTATTGCGTCCGAGGTGTCGTGGCAATTACATGAGCCGAGAAACACAGATATCCCCGTGTCGTCACGTCCCGAGGTAGTAAAAGCTACATTCTGAGCGGTGCACGCAGGTAGTTGCGTTGAATAATGTGTAACGTTGCAGTAGTAACAGCAATAGCCGAGCAAATCCGGATTGGATGTCCGGGGCTACCATCCGTGAACGCGTAGAACCATAGGTGGGAGCCAACGCCCCAAACATGACCTCAATTGTTATTTGTAATCTACGTACTCCTAGTGATATCGTTTACCGAGAGAGAGAATTGGGCTACGGTACGGGCAACTACGCTCGATCGAAGTACCACTATAGAGTCTAAGTATGTACTACGTGGGAATGTATTTAATTATAGGTATTAAATTTCTTAATACTAACACGTGAGTATATAATCTCTAAAAGCTCAGTTGTCCTAGCTGAATCCCTCAAGGGTGAGAGTGCAATAACAAAAATTCCACTTAATTGGTTGTTCATTTTATTATTATCTAAGAGTTTAAATTTATTTTATCTCTCATTAATTTCAAACACTAGAGAAATATATCATCTTTTAAGATACTTATTTCTTCTAATGAATTTTTCTCACTACAATATAGTCTACTATTCATAAATATTCCACTTAAACCTAATAAATTAAACATTTCTAACTCTTCCTAATTAAATGATTGGAAGGTCAATGTTTTATTGTATCTCTTGATAGATAGCATCAATAAGCAAATTGATTCTCTATCTGATCTAAAATATATAAATGTCTCAACTAACGATAAGTGATTTCGACATGTTTTCCTTATGTTCTTTTATTAAATAGTAGTGTAGTTCGATTGAGATGATCATAAGGCTCTTTAGTTGGATAAAACAATAGAGAAAAATAGATATAAAATTATAAAATAAGATGCCATATTAAAAATATTCAAAATTATTTAAACTGATCATAATAGAGGTAGCCACTATAATAATTTTTTTAAACAAAGTTTCAAATCTAATCAAGTTTTAAAATATATCAAAATTAATTGATAAATATAAATTTCAACAAAATTGTGTATACATATATTACTTAAAAACAAATTATCAATATTGAGTAAATCTGAATTGCGTTTTTACACGGCCCTTTTCTATGCCACTTGGTTCCTCCGCTCTCCGAAGATCTTCAAGTCGTGCTGACGCTCACTTCACCTTCTCCTCCTTTCATGGCCACCGCCACATTGTCCTCTGACTTCTCCAACGTGTCTTCCACTTCATTCCCTCCTTCCTTCTGGCGACGCCGCTTCTCCATCTTCTGCGCTGCTGTCCTCGACCGCGGCATCTACAACTTCGCCGCTGGCCCACTACCCCCCTGAATCTGTCCCTTGAAAAGCCAATCCGAGCTATAACAACTACCGGCGGCTCCGGCGATGAAGCCAAATTCATGGGAGATGAGCCACCGAGGCGAGGGAGTTTCGACGCTGTCATAATCAAAAGAAAGCCTGAGTCTGATCTCCGAAGCCTCCTTCTCCATTTTTCCGATGACTTCGACCGTTCTCTTCCTCCAGGGGGTGCCACCACCCAGTTTCTCCCGCCCGTCCCCTCTCAACCTCTGTCATGCCCGAAGACTCCGCCGATTACCCATCGTTTACCGGATCTTGAGCGTAGGGCATTAAAAGAAGCCCAGAAAGTTCCTGCAAGCCAAACGTTATTGGTTCTGGAATCGGACGAAATATACTCGGATTTGTTCTTTTGATGAGATCCCACAAACCCTAGATGTAAATACCTTCATATTTTGTGGGAAACGAAACCGTCCAAAGGTGGTTGGTTCAAGGATTACCCGAATCCAATTGAACAAAAGCTCGATTCTCGTTGCTGACATGTCTCCAATTTCTGCTCGAAAACCTGTAGCATATCTAAAGTCGGCCGTGATCTATCGCCGGCGCGCAGAAGAACGTTTGGAACCTTCAGTGCTCCACCATTGTTTATATCCGCCAAGCTCTGGCTTGGCCATGCGCAGTCCGATCACCCCCGTGGATGCTTGATTACAAGCCACGATGCAGACACCGATCGGCTCACAACCGCCACCCTGTTTGCGATTTACATCTGCTCTCTGGTTTTTGAGTATCTGCTACATCAGGGTGGCTTGTGCGATTGGAGAAGAAGAATGAGAAAGAAAAAGGCCCCCCGGGGTTTTTGGGTCCCTTTTGACGCCATTGATGCGAGTGGTGAGTTTTATGTCAGCCATGTGAAAAAGTCCAGTGAGATCTTTGAATGATGTGCCCTTCACTTTGCAAAGGTCGGAGCTTGAGAAGAAGTTTTTGAAGAGGCTCGAAAGGAGGGGATGGTTCAGCTCAAGGGGCATTTAATCGGTGGTGCGGAGTTCGGGCTCGATATATAATGCAATGCCGCCTTGCCGGAGCTGGAAAAGCTGGTTGTTTCATGAAGGATTTCCAGGCTAGACACCTTGAGCTTTACCTTAACAAAACTACCAAAATGTAATTTACCACCTCAAAAACTAACGCCTCGAATTTCGACGCATCACATCATCCAATGCGGCTTGGGTGATGTGACCGTGACCATAATTAACCATCTAGACACGTTCGGACACGCACACTTTCCCTTTGCCTAATTTTCCCCTTTTGCTTGAAAATTATTCCGTGTGATCAACATTCCGCTGAACTAATTCTCGACCCCGGACACTTGGACTTGGAATCACAAAGTTTACTCGTATAAACCTCGAAAGCTAGAGCCTCATGTAATATAGAGGCTCGAGATATTGGCTTCCGGCTCAAGCTTGTAATTATAGCTTAGTAGAATTAAGCTTAGAGCTTGTTAAAAATTGAGTTTGAACCACTGATTTCAAAGGAAATAACATTGAAAATCATTTGGTAAAAATTAAAAAAAATTTATAAATGGCACAATTGTGAATGGCGCAAATAATTATTCCCACTATATTATGATACAGGCTGTGAATTATTGAATTTATTTGAGCCGTGGACCAAAATTTAATTAATAGCGAAATTAATTATTATTATTTTTTTTTGTTTTAGAAGATTTTTAATCGACTTACTTATTAAAGACTTTGATGAAAATGAAGTGAGATGTTAAGAGGCAGAGCTTAGTCGCTACAGCCAGAACGAATTAACAAGCAGCAGTAAATGAGTTCATTTGATAACCCAAGACTTTCAAATGTTTCAATTGGTACAAAAACCATCTAAATTGTATCAACAGGTTGATTGATTTGGTCTTTTCTATATGGATCCTTATGAAGCTCAAGCTCCTCGCTTACATGCAATGATGAAAGAGTCCAAAACCCCAAATACAAATTGGATAAGGTGCAGCTGCTGAAATGTAGTTTTAACAATAATGGAATTATTAGAATATATATAAATTATAGCGGAAACTCAGCGTTTTTTGTTCCTCTGTGTAAGACTTCCTTTGGTACATGCTTTTTTACGGCTACTTAAAGGCAGCTTTAGACAGTGTCAAATTTAAACTTTTTATTAAAAATAACTTTAAAGAGCAATAAAAAGCTGTTCCAAAGCTGAAGCCTAAGTCTTAACAGACGAGAACTGAAGAAGACTTACAGAACAACTTGTAGCCTAGAAATTCTGATTCAGTCCATCCTGGGGAATCAGGTGTGATCAGTATAGAGACATTGCTGAACAACAAGCAGTCATCAAGTTTGAAAGACTGGGTAAGCTACAGAGATTCCCTATGCTACAAAGCACCTATCTTTACATTTCCTCAGCAAGCCAACGCAATTGAAGCAAAAAATCATGCGTAAATTACTGTGCCTCAGCAAATTCCTGTTGCGATCTGGAAGTAGCATAGATCTTCAAGGCTGCTCTGGTACGTAAGTCACCCTGTTGAGTGAGAAGAAGCAAAAGAAAAAATCAAATTGAGCACAAAGAGGGTGCAATAACTATTAGGTTTGGATGTTTGTGAATTTCACAGTTCAAATATGTGCAAACACCTTTCAAATTGATTACAGTCAAATCTATGAACATTTGCAACACATTATGGATAAGCTGAACTCAGTGCTCATTTGCATAAGGAATCAATCAGCAGATAAATTTATGAGATTTAGGTTTTTCGTTTGGACCGGCTTTCTACTTGTAAAAAGCTAAAAAATTATTTTAAGAAAGCAGGAAGAAACACGTCCCCAAACAAGTCTAGACTCAACTAAGTTGTTGCTCTAGTTTATAGCTAACTTCAATTTTGAATTTGATTTTACTTTAGAACGGTTGAAAATACTGTAAGATTGATTGTAGGAAAATCCTAATTTTTTTTTTAGATTTCTGTGACTTCTTCAAAAACCTGCTCCCTCAGGTGTTTAACGGCCCATGATGTCTTCTCTTCAAATAAAATTGCGTGCATTTATGGTCTACTTCCTACGGGTTCTAGCTCCCTCCGATTTCCTATTGCAAACCTACTACTCCACCTTTTTGTGGTCAATTAGCCTCGCTCGCAGCTCCTACTGACTGTTCCATGTCCCTTCTAAACGGGCCTCTCTCCAATCCTTGCAGCCCCATCTGCTAAAAAAACATCATAGGATCATTCTCCATCATGTTTGCTGCTGCTTCTGCCTAATGAACTTCAGTAATCAATAAAAACTTGGAGCTATTTGTACAGTCAATTAGAAGTTCATTTGTTCAGCGGATTTACAATTTTGAAGTGTGTATAGAAAGAAAAAGAAATGAGTGTTGAAACTGGATCAGAACAAGTGCAATAGCAGTGTATGTTTACAATAGGTAAAAAGCAAGATTTCCAATGAATGATCTTAATCTATTCATTAAAAAGCATATATCCTGAACCTATACCTTCGGTTTCCAAACAGGAGTTAGAAAATTTCAAGTTCCCGCCTTGATAGAAGCATTGATTTTAGTTTGCATTATGGCGCCACATATGGCATTTAAGTATTTGTGTTGTATATATGCCCACTTATGCAGAGCATCTTAATTATAATAACGCTTAGAGTCTAGTATACCATATTTACCTTATAATTTATGTTTGCTTAGTTGCCTGCCACTACCAATGTTACTCTGTTTTTCTGTTAGTAGTACTATAGGTCGACCTTTTTAGGCTGGTTGGCCTTTTTCCTGCAAAAGGACATTCCTGCCCTTGTTGAGCTTATATATAGCTCATAGTTTATGCTAAGGGAATGAAGAATATTATGCTCTTTTGGGTTTGTTATTTGGTTCTGTAGTTTTTGTGTTTTTGCATCCCTTTCTTCTATCGATATAATACATCAGTTGATATCAGAGCCCAGAAACTCATGAAGAATGGTGAACTACAGGAGAAAAGAACGGACTTTCAACAACTATCAAAGCCATGAAGCCCTACTGTTAGGGATCAAATTGCAATTCGATGATAAGCCGAAAGAAGAAAATTATCCCAAGAGGCCCATCTCCCTCATGATGATGCAAGGTGAAAATTGGAAAAGATATTATGACTGAGGTCCAAAGCGAATTCATACAACAATATGTGATGCAAAAGATTTTAATTTTTTAATAATTAAGATAATAAGGAAATGAAAGATATAAGTATAAGTTAAGCCAAACAAGAAGATAAGACCTAATTCAAGTGAAGTGCATTGGATGAAGATCAAAAAGTATTTTTCTTAGAAGGGTGTGGTTTAAATTGCGCAATGGAGGTCGCCTAAGCGCAATTGCAGTGAAAAACATCACGAGCGCTACGCCTCAAGCTTGGTTATGAGGCTTGCATCTCACTTGGCTGAGGCCGCCTTAAGATGCGCCTCACCTCATTGGCGTGGGCGTGCACCTCACTATATTTTTATATATTTTTTATTACTAAATCCCAAATAAAAGCTCAAAAAAAATATGTGTCTTACACCCCAAGACGCAAACTTCCTCTAAACTCCTCAATCTCCATCCCAGTACCGCTTCGCCATAGCCACCACCATCATAGTTGTTGTCGGGATCACTTGAAAGCTACAAACCACCATCTCCTCTAAATAATTTTTTTGAAATATTACGTCCTCATCTGAAATAAAACATTGGATGTTTTACTAGGCATTTGCAAGAGGATGTACCTGGTGTCGTTTTTTTCTGATGATATTCTTCTTGTTGATATAGACTATAAAGGGAGTTGAAGGTAAACTCAATTATGGAGGTCAACTTAGAGTGTCTAAAAGGTTTTCGTTTGAGTGGATCTAAAACCAAATATTTGAGTGTAATTTTAGTAGTATAGATCTAGTGGGAGGTTTGTGACTTTGAATGGTCAAGTCATTATAAGTGTACTCGTTTTAGATATCTTGTGTCTATTTTTCAAAGTGGATTGGTGATATATAGTAGAATTCAAGTTGGATGGTTGAAGTGGAGGAATGATTCGTGTTTGTTAATGTGATAGAAAAGTACCACTACTCAAATTTAAAGAAATTTTTTATAAGATGTTGGTGGAGATTTGCAATGCTTTATGGCAATAGAATGTTGGCCATTAAAAGGGAAGCATAATATTAAGTTAAGTGTTGTTGAGGAAGGATGCTCAGGTGGATGAGTGAATTTACCTCTTAGAGACCAGTTACGAAACAAGCATATCCGTGAAAAGGATGGAGTAGCTCCAGTGATAGATAAGATTAGACAGAGCGCTTATATGGTTTGGTCTGTAAACGGCGGCCTTCTGAGACCTTGTTAGGAGAGTAGATGTATTAGATTTGCCTATTTTAAAGAAAGGTAAGAGGTAGACCAAAAAGACTTGGTTATAAAATATTAGAAATGACATTTCTATATTAAATTTAAATGAGAATTTAACTCTTAATAGGGCACAATGGAGAAAAAGGATTTATGTAGGCCACCCCACATAGTGGGATAAAGGCTTGATGTTGTTTATTGTTGTGGTCTTATTTTTAGTTGATGACAAATATTTATGAAAGAGAAAGAATTAAATGTGTAGTAAAATAAATGAAAAGGAAGCGGATTTGAGGTATTGGACTCCACACGATGAGACAAGAAGAGATTAATTTGTTATGACAACTCAAAAAAAGACCCCTTAGTGGTGACAATGCAGATATTTTTGAGTTGTTGTCAACTATTTCAATTTTCTTTAAAAATTAAATATTGATGAGTACCAACTAAGAAAAAATGAATTTAAAGTTGAATTGTGTTAATATATATTTTTTATATGTGATCATATATTTTAATGTTATTTTGCTCTTAATAATTTAGATTTCAATTATATTTCACACAATTAATCACTCATCACTTTACATCTTATGCAATTTGTTATTTCATATGTATTCAATTTGTTATTCATAGTTCAATATGAAGTTAATATGTCATCATTGAACATTTTATTTGAATATTATATAAAATTTTAATTTTAACTTTTATTTTCCATTTTACAAATTTTTTAATTTTGAGCTTACGCCTCAAAAGGCCTTTGAGCTTATGCCTCGTTCTACAAAACAAAAAATACTCAATACCCAATTGCGCAATTTTCAACCTTGGAAGAGAATAATCAACATAGATGGATGAAATATTTTGATAAGTTTTTCAATGAAATTGTGAGAATGCAATCAACTTTAGTAACCTTAACATCTTAAATAAAATAAATGATTTTTGATTTTATCGTCTATTAATAAAATTGATGTTTTAAAGAAAAGTATGAAAAATTAGGACCTAATGATATACCCAAGAGGTTTGAAAATGCTTTGGAGATCAAAGAATTCAATAGCTTACTAAACTTTTTAATTTATTTTGAAGACTAAAATTGATGAGACATCGACACGTTATCGACAAATTTTTCGGCATAGGAATCGTAGATCGATGACTACAATTCACAGTCTTTATTTTTTATGCATTCATGTATTATGTTATATTTTATTTGCTAGTTCCGATTGTACCTTTTACTTGAGTTTATTTGAGTGTACCCAAGGGAATTTAAGTCTTTTCTTTATTTTTATTTTAGGCATGTATAATAGAGGCCTCATCTATTGTAAGAGGAGAATGAATGATTAAATGAAATTTTATTTGTCTTATTCTTCTTGTGATGCACTAGAGGGAAGAGAGAGCCCAACGTGTGGGCAAGCATAATACCAACCATTCACGCGAAGAGTCGTGGCTCGTGTTATTTCTTCTACATTCCTTATTCTATCTTCGTTATCACCCACCGGCTTCTTTTCATTCTTCCACCACATCCGCAACCAAACATATCCTCCCTTAGATCCAATCCAATTCCCCTCCCAAAACCCCCATCCGCTGGCCTAGCCTTGGCCCACCAAACCCACGCCAAGCCCACCCTCTCCCTCCTTGACCGCGCGGCCCCATCATTGTCCCAAGTCATTATGCTGATTCCAATCATCAAATAATAACTCCCTAAATTGGCTTAAGCAATAAAAGGAAGGAGTTAGAATATTTTGAAAATCAAATTTGAATTTAAAAACTTTTCATATTTACAAATTCTAAATAAGGAAAGTTCAAATTTGAATCAATCTAGATTTTAATTTAGAGAAATTTAATTATCTCCTCCTAATTTTTCATAGTTTTTGGAGAGTATTCAACTCCTCCCCAATCCCTCCCTCCTTGACACGCCGGCCCATCATTGTCCAGTCATTATGCTGATTTCCAATCATCATAATGACCCTAATTAGCTTTAAGCAATAAAGGAAGAGTTAGAATATTTTGAAATTCAATATTGAATTTAAAAAACTTTCCTATATTACAAATTCTAAAACAAGGAAAGTTTTCAAATTTGAATCGCAATCTAGATTTAATTTAGAGAATTTAATTATTCTCCTCCTAATTTGCCATAGTTGTTTGGAAAGTATTCCAAAACTCCTCCCAATCTTCCCTCCTCCTCTTGATGCCCCCCCCCCACCTTAATGAAAATATTTTTTATTGCCTCTAGGTTACCTAACGTAGAGTATATCATCAGGTAGCCTATACATATATCACCACGTGCTCTTACTCTTACCACCGGCCCGATCGACACCGACCCGGAACGATATGGCTCCGGTATTTGCTCGTATTGCTAGGTACACTCGGTATTTGCTCGGTATTATGCTCGGTATTTGTCGTATTGCTTCGTAATTTTAGGTAATTGCTCGTAAACTGCTTTGTCCAGTTGTCCTCTGCGTGCATGGTAACATTTCCTCATTTGATGAATCTTAAATAGTTATTAGCATTACTATTGATCAGTAGGATGCCAAATTGGGTCTGCAAACCTGATCTAAACTATGCAACATATGAAGTTTGCTGGTATGGTTTTTCACATGCTTTAACAGCCAGCAAAGGTTTAAAAATTGCGTAAACTGCGCCTCGAAGGCGGTTTTCGTCGGTGAGGCGAGGCGTAACCCTGAGGGGTCTGAGGCGTAAGCCTCACGAAAACACGAATTTGAGTAAAATGAAAAATTTAAGGGTTTTTAGGCAAGAAAATAATAGCAATTAGTGGATAAAATAAGAAAGTAGAATGCAACTTTACACCTATACTTCCAAAGAAGGGTCCCTCCGCAATGACGATCGTCTTTTCTTCCTCTAACCATGTCCTCCTAAACCAAAAATCAAATAACTAAAAAAAAATAAAAAAAAAAAAACTAAACCCTAATTTTTCCTTCTTAAACTTGCCAAAATATATCCCTAAACTAATAAGAAATACTAAAATCCAATGTGGAGATACAACTAGATGGGTGCCGAAAGGTTTCCCCTTTCGCCGAGAGGGGCGGCGCCGGCGGGAGAGTCGGCGGGAAGTCAAGGCCGACTGGGTGCGTAAGCTGTTTTCGCGACCTGGAGCCGTGCAGAGGGAGAAAAAATTGGGTTTGGCTGAAGGAGACGGGTGAAAGAGATAAAAAGACCTCATTTTAGTTGAGTGGACCCTACCCAGAATTGCGTAGCTCACAAGGAATTGCGCAATTGCGCCTCGAGGCGCGCCTCAAAAGCCCCTGTGAGGCGTACGCCTCTGCAAGACCAATTGGCGTAGGTATGAGGCATTTTTGGGAGGAATTCGCAAAGCGCGCCTAAGGCGCGCCTCTCATTGCGCAATTTTAATCAAGACAGCCAAGAACACTAGAGATGGATTGAATGGGCTTATTGCTTGTTGTCACTTGATTTTTCCCTCAACATAATTCTTCTCTTGGGAAGAAGAATTTATAAGTTAATTCTGAAGATTTTTTTTTTTTTAATGTCTAACTAAAACGTGTCAATACAAACAAATTTCCACAAAAAGAATGAAAAACATCCCTTTCGTTATAATACCACACAGAGAAAGTAAATAAAGTTTAAAAAAAAAAGGATGTTCCATATCTATTTTCCTAAAACCTTCAGCATATTTTAACTAATAAGCTCAACA
>NW_021420086.1:8864-80621 GCF_001605985.2 Dendrobium catenatum | reverse complement strand
ATAAAACGAAGCAAAGGTACATTACTATAAATGTTGAACTTTATTTATTTTAGTGATATTCATGTTTATTAAGTGAAGATGAGAATTACCCACTGAGTTTACTTAGTAAACTCAAACCATAAGTTTAAATGTTTCAGGTAAGTTCCTAAGAGAAATAATGGCTGAAAGAGAAGAACATGTTTACAGAAGACGAGGTGCAAATGACAACAGGTAAAATAGATTTTTTTGTGTTTAGTGGCTCTTCAGTATTTTGTAAAAGTTTTGATGATGAGTTATTTTATACTTTTGGAAATGTATTATCGTCCGACCTTTCGTAACCGCCTCGTTAGATCGAGCATCCGGGACGGGCGTGACACATACTTTCCAAACAAACTATGGCAAATTAGGAAGGAGAATAATTAAATTCTCTCTAAATTAAATCTAGATTGGATTCAAATTTGAAAACTTTCCTTGTTTAGAATTTGTAAATATAGAAAGTTTTTTAAATTCAAATTTGAATTTCAAAATATTCTAACTCGTTCCTTTATTGCTTAAGCCAATTTAGGGAGTCATTATGATGATTGAAATCAGCATAATGACTTCGGACAATGATGGCGCCGGCTGTCAAGGAGGGAGGGATTGGGGAGGAGTTGAATACTCTCCAAACAAACTATGAAAAATTAGGAGGGAGAATAATTAAAGTTTCTCTAAATTAAATCTAAATTGAATTCAAATTTGAAAACTTTCCTTATTTAGAATTTGTAAATATGAAAAGTTTTTGAAATTCAAATTTGAATTTCAAAATATTCTAACTCCTTCCTTTATTACTTGGGACAATGATGGGGCCGGCAGTCAAGGAGGGAGAGGGTGGGCTTGGCGTTGGTTTGGGTGGCCAAGGGCTAGGCCAGCGGATGGGGGTTTTGGGAGGGGAATTGGATTGGATCTAAGGGAGGTATGTTGGTTGCGGGATGATGGTGGAAGAATGAAAAGAAGCCGGTGGGTGATAACGAAGATAGAATAGAGAACGTAGAAGAATAACACGAGCCACAGACTCTTCCGGTGAATGGTTGGTATTGTGCTTGCCCACACGTTGGGCTCTCTCTTCCCTCTAGTGCATTCACAAGAAGAATAAGACAAAATAAAATTTCATTTAATCATTCATTCTCCTCTTACAATAGATGAGGCCTCTATATACATGCCTAAAATAAAAATAAAGAAAAGACTTAAATATCCCTTGGGCTACAACTCAAATAAACTTAAGTAAAAGGGTACAATCGGAACTAGCAAATAAATATAACATAATACATGAATGCATAAAAAATAAAGACTGTAAATTGTAGTCATCGATCTACGATTCCTATGCCGATAAATTTGTCGATAACGTCTGTCGATGTCCTCATCAATTTTAGTCTTCAAAATAATATTAAAAAGTTTAGTAAGCTAATGAATTGTTTGATCTCCAAAGCATTTTCAAACCTCTCTGGGTATATCATTAGGTCCTAATTTTTCATACTTTTCTTTAAAACATCAATTTTATTAATATGACGATAAAATAAAAAATCATTATTTTTATTTAAGATGGTAAGGTTACTAAAGTTGATTGCATTCTCACAATCTTCATTGAAAAACTTATCAAAATATTTCATCCATCTATGTTGATTATTCTCTTCCAAGGTTGAAAATTGCGCAATTGGGTATTGAGATATTTTTTGTTTTGTGAAGCGAGGCATAAGCTCAAAGGCCTTTTGAGGCGTAAGCCTCAAAATTAAAAAATTATGTAAAATGAAAATAAAAGTTAAAATTAAAAATTTTATATAATATTCAAATAAAATGTTTTATGATGACATATTAACTTCATATTGAACTATGAAGTAACAAATTGACATACATATGAAATAACAAATTGCATAAGATGTAAAGTGATGAGTGATAAATTGTGTGAAATATAATTGAAATCTAAATATTATAAGAGCAAAATAACATAAAATATATGAATCATATAAAAATATCATATAACATCAAGTTCAACTTTAAATTCATTGTTTCTTAGTTGCGTACTCATCAATATTTAATTTTTAAAGAAAATTGAAATAGTTGACAACAACTCAAAAATTATCTGCATTGTCACCACTAAGGGGTCTTTTTTTGAGTTGTCATAACAAATTAATCTCTCCTCTGTCTCATCGTGTGGAGTCCAATACCTCAGAATCCGCTTCCTTTTCATTTATTTTACTACACATTTTATCTTTCTCTTTCATAAAGATTTGTCATCAACATAAAAATAAGACCACAACAATAACAACATCAAGCCTTTATCCCACTATGTGGGGTTGGCTACATGAATCCTTTTTCTCCATTGTGCCCTATTAAGAGTTAAATTCTCATTTAAATTTAATATAGAAATGTCATTTCTAATATTTTCTAGACTATATTTTATAACCAAGTCTTTTTAGGTCTACCTCTTACCTTTCTTTAAATAGGCCAAATCTAATACATCTACTCTCCTAACAGGCTCATCAGAAGGCCGCAGTTTACATGACCAAACCATATAAGGCGGCTCTGTCTAATCTTATCTATCACTGGAGCTACTCCATCCTTTTCACGGATATGCTTGTTTCGTAACTTGTCTCTAAGAGTAAATTCACTCATCCACCTGAGCATCCTCATCTCAACAACACTTAACTTAATATATGCTTCTCTTTTAATGGCCAACATTCTATGCCATAAAGCATTGCAAATCTCACCAACATCTTATAAAAATTTCCTTTAAGTTTGAGTGGTACTTTTCTATCACATAACAAACACGAATCATTCCTCCACTTCAACCATCCAACTTGAATTCTACTAATAATATTTCACCATCACTTTGAAAAATAGACACAAGATATCTAAAACGAGTACACTTAGTAATGACTTGACCATTCAAAGTCACAAACCTCCCACTAGATCTATTACTACTAAAATTACACTCCAAATATTTGGTTTTAGATCCACTCAAACGAAAACCTTTAGACTCTAAGATTGACCTCCATAATTCGAGTTTACCTTCAACTCCCTTTATAGTCTTATCAACAAGAAGAATATCATCAGAAAAAAGCATACGCCAGGGTACATCCTCTTGCAAATGCCTAGTAAAAACATCCAATGTTTTATTTCAAGATGAGACTAATATTTCAAAAATTATTAGAGGAGATGGTGGTTTGTAGTTTTCAAGTGATCCCCGACAACAACTATGATGGTGGTGGCTATGAAGAAGACGTTGGGATGGAGGTTGAGGCAGTTTAGAGGAAGTTGCTGCGGCTTGGAGTGTAAGAACGCATATTTTTTTGAGGCTTTTATTTGGGATTTACGTTATAAAAATATAGTGAGGTGCACGCCTCACGCCAATGAGGTGAGGCGCATCTTAAGGCGGGCCTCAGCCAAGCTGAGATGCAAGCCTCATAACAAAGCTTGAGGCGTAAGCCTCGTGATGTTTTTCACTGCAATTGCGCTTAGGCGATCCTCACATTGCGCAATTATAAACCACACCCTTCTAAGAAAAATACTTTTTGATCTTCATCCATAATGCACTTCACTTGAATTAGGTCTTATCTCTTTGTTTGGCTAACTTATACATATATCTTTCATTCTCCTTAGTATCTAATCTATTACAAAAATTAAAATCTTTGCATCACATATTGTTGTATTGAATTCGCTTTGGACTCAGTCATAATATCTTTTCCAATTTTTCACCTTGTCATCATCATGAGGGAGATGGTGCCTCTTGGGATAATTTTCTTCTTTCGGCTTATCATCGAATGCAATTTGATCCCTAACATGTAGGGCTTCATGGCTTTGATAGTTGTCGAAAGTCCGTCTTTTTCTCCTGTAGTTCACCATTCTTCATGAGTTCTGGGCTCTGATATCAACTGATGTAGTACATCGATAGAAGAAAGGGATGCAAAAACACAAAAACTACAGAACCAAATAACAAACCCAAAAGAGCATAATATTCTTCATTCCCTTAGCATAAACTATGAGCTAATATATAAGCTCAACAAGGGCAGGAATGTCCTTTTGCAGGAAAAAGGCCAACCAGCCTAAAAAGGTCGACCTATAGTACTACTAACAGAAAAACAGAGTAACTTGGTAGTAGCAGGCAACTAAAGAAAACATAAATTATAAGGTAATAAATGGTATACTAGACTCTAAGCATATTATAATTAAGATGCTCTGCATAAGTGGGCATATACACAAACACAAATACTTAAATGTCCATATGTGCGCCATAATGCAAACTAAAATCAATGCTAAGGCGTGGAACTTGAAATTTTCTAACTCCTGTTGAAACCAGAAGGTCAGGGATATATGCTTTTAATGAATAGATTAAGATCATTATTGGAAATCTTGCTTTTTACCTACTTGTAAACCATAACTGCTATTGCACTTGTTCTGACCAGTTCAAACATCATTTCTTTTTCTTCTATACACACTTCAGAAATTGTAAATCCCGCTGAACAAATGACTTCTAATTGGACTGTACAATAGCTCCAAGTTTTTATTGCATACTGGAAGTTCATTAGGAGAAGAGCATGCAAACATGATGGAGATGATCCTATGACGTTTTTTTACAGCTGGGCTGCAAGGATTGGGAAGAGAGGCCCGTAGAAGGGGACATGGAACAGGTAGTAGGAGCTGGAGCGAGCTAATTGACACAAAAAGGTGGAGTAGTAGGTTTGCAACTAGGAAATGGAGGGAGCTAGAACCCTAGAAGATAGACACATAAAATGCACGGCAATTTATTGAGAGAAGACATCATGGCCGTTAAAACACCTGAGGGAGCCAGAGTTTTTGAGAAGTCACAGAAATCTAAAAAAAAAATTAGGATTTTCCTACAAATCAAATCTTACAGTATTTTCCAACCGTCTAAAAGTAAAATCAAAATTCAAAATTTGAAGTTATATAAACTAGAGCAACAACTTAGTTGAGTACTAAGACTTTGTTTGGGACGGCTTTCTTCCTGCTTCTTAAAATAATTTTTTAGCTTTTTTTAAAAAGCAGTCAGAAAGCCGTCCCAAACGAAAAGCCTAAATCTCATAAAATTTTATCTGATGATTGATCCTTATGCAAATGAGCACTGAGTTCGCTTATCCATAATGTGTTGCAAAATGTTCATAGATTTGACGTAATCAATTTGAAAGGGTTTGCACATATTTGAACTGTGAAATTCAACAACCATCCAAACCTAATAGTTAATTGCACCCTCTCTTGTGCTTCAAGTTTTGATTTTTTCTTTTGCTTCTTCCCACTATCAACAGGTGTGACTTACGTACCAGAGCAGCCATTGAAGATCTATGCTACTTCCAGCATCGCAACAGGAATTGCTTAAGCTACAGTATAATTTACGCATGATTTCTTTCTATCATTTGGCGTTGCTTGCTGAGGAAATGTAAAGATAGGTGCTTTGTAGCATAGGGATCCTCTGTAGCTACCAAGTTCTTTCAAACTTGATGACTGCTTGGTCTGTTCAGGCAATGTCTCTATACTGAATCACACCTGATTCCCTCAAGGATGACTGAACAGAATTTCCTAGGCTACAAGTTGTTCTGTAAGTCTTCTTCAGTTCTCGTCTGTTTAAGACTTACGTTTCGTTTGGAACAATTTTTTTACTGCTTTTTAAAGCAATTTTAATACAAAATTTTAATTTTGATACTAAAAAGCTGTTTTAAGAAGCCATAAGAAAGCTGTCCCAAATGAGAGCAAACACGCTGAGTTTTCCCTTATAATTTATATATATTCTATAATTCCATATTGTTAAAATACATCAGCAGCTGCACCTTTATCCCAATTTTTATTTGGGATTTTGGACTCTTTCATCATTGCATGTAAGCGAGGAGCTTGAGCTATAAGGATCCAGTATAGAAGACAAATCAATCAACTGTTGAATACAATTTAGATGTTTTTGTACCAATTTGAAACAATTAAAGTCTTGGGTTATGAAATGAACTATTTACTGCTGCTTGTTAATTCGTTCTGGCTGTAGTGACTAAGCTCTGCCTCTTAACATCTCACTTCATTTCATCAAAGTCTTTAATAAGTGAATCGATTAAAAATCTTCTAAAACAAAAAAATAATAATAATTAATTGCTATAATTAATTGGTCCACGGCTCAAATAAATTCAATAAATTCCAGCCTGTATATAATATAGTGGAAATAATTATTTTGCGCCAATTCACAATTGTGCCATTTTATATTTTTTTTTAATTTTTACCAAATGGAGATTTTTCAATGTTATTTCCTTGGAAATTAGCTGGTTCAAACTCAACTCTTTAACAAGCTCTAAGCTTAATTTACTAAGCTATAATTACAAGCTTGATCCGGAGCCAATATTCGAGCTCATATATTACATGAGCTCTAGCTTTCGAGGATTATACGAGTAATTGTGATTCCAAGTCCAAGTGTCCGGGTCGAGATATTAGTCAGCTGATGTAGATCACAACGGAATATTTCAAGCAGATAGGCAAAGGGAAGTGTGCGGTGTCCGAACGTGTCTAGATGTTAATTTGGTCACGTCATATCACCCAATGCAGCATTGGATGATGTGATGCGTCCGAATTCGAGGGTTAATTTTGAGGTGGTAAATACATTTTGGTAGTTTTGTAAGTAAAGCTCAAGGGTGCCTAGCCTGGAAATCCTTCATGAAAGCAACCAGCTTCTCCACTCCGGCAAGCGGCATTGCATTATATATCGAGGCCCGAACTCCGCCCACCGATAAATGCCCCTTGAGCTGAACCATCCCCTCCTTCGCAGCCTCTTCAATAAACTTCTTCTCAAGCTCCGACCTTTGCAAAGTGAAGGGCACATTCATCAAAGATCTCACGGATTTTTCAACATGGCTGACATAGAACTCACCACTCGCATCAATGGCGTCATATAGAACACCAGCCTTCTTCTCATTCTTCTTCTCCATCGCCACAAGCCCACCCTGATGTAGCAGATACTCAAAAACCAGAGAGCAGATGTAAATCGTAAAACAGGGCGGCGTGTTATAGAGCGAATCGGTGTCTGCATGTGCCTTGTAATCAAGCATCACGGGGGCGATCGGCTGCGCATGGCCAAGCAGAGCTCGGCGGATGATAACAATGGTGACGCCTGAAGGTCCAACGTTCTTCTGCGCGCCGGCGTAGATCACGCCGAACTTAGATATGTCTACAGGTTTCGAGCAGAAATTGGAGGACATGTCAGCAACGAGAATCGAGCTTTTGTTCATTGGATTCGGGTAATCCTTGAACTCAACCCCTTGGACGGTTTCGTTCCCACAAATATGAAGGTATTTAGCATCTAGGGTTTGTGGGATCTCATCAAAAGAACAAATCCGAGTATATTTCTCCGATTTCCCAGACCAAATAACGTTTGGCTTGCAGAACTTCTGGGCTTCTTTTGATGCCCTAACGCTCCAAGATCCGGTAACGATGTAATCGGCGGAGTCTTCGGGCATGCAGAGGTTGAGAGGGACGGCGGAGAATTGGGTGGTGGCGCCTCCTTGGAGGAAGAGAACGGCGAAGTCATCGGAAATGGAGAGGAGGCTTCGGAGATCAGACTCGGCTTTCTTGATGACAGCGTCGAACTCCTTGCCGCGGTGGCTTATCTCCATGATGCTCATGCCGGAGCCACGGTAGTTGTATAGCTCGGATTGGGCTTTCAGGAGGACAGATTCAGGGAGGGTAGCTGGGCCAGCGGCGAAGTTGTAGATGCCGCGGTCGAGGACAGCAGCGCAGGAGATGGAGAAGCGGCGGCGCCAGAAGGAGGAGGAATTGAAGTGGAGATACGTTAGGGAAGTCGAGGACAATGTGGCGGTGGCCATGAAAGGAGGAGAAGGAGAAGTGAGCGTCAGCACGACTGAAGATCTTCGGAGAGCGGAGGAACCAAAGGTGGCATAGAAGGGCCGTGTAAAGCAGGATTTACTAATATTGATAATTTGTTTTAAGTAATATATGTATACACAATTTTTGTTTGAAATTTATTTTTCAATTTAATTTTGATATATTTAAAACTGATTAGATTTGACACTTTTTTTAAAAAAATTTATTATGGTGGCTACCTCTATATGATCATTTAAATAATTTTGAATATTTTTAATATATTGCATTTATTTTATATTTTATATTATTTTTTCTCTATTTTTTTATCCAACTAAAGAGCCTATGATCATCTCCAATCGAACTACATACTATTATATGCCACCCGCAAATCATTACATTCGAACTTCAAATCTCACATAAAAAATCAATAGGTGAATAATGCAACACAAATATTGACGTT
The DNA here is from genome assembly GCF_001605985.2 of Dendrobium catenatum. Taxonomy (NCBI): domain Eukaryota; kingdom Viridiplantae; phylum Streptophyta; class Magnoliopsida; order Asparagales; family Orchidaceae; genus Dendrobium; species Dendrobium catenatum. Next base: position 72,340 of record NW_021420086.1, on the reverse strand, counting down.
GTAGTATTTACTGACGCTAAAAAAAGCGATTACTTTCGCACTATGCTTAGCTTCGCAAGAAACACACGAAATAGAAGAGAGATGGTTACCTTCGCAAAGAAGTGCACAAAAAAAAAGAATTTCATTGGAGATGAACTATCGCATTTTAAAATTTTACGGCATTTTAGAGTGGAAAATGGAGTTTTTGGTTAGAGACTCCCTAAGTGGGGTAAGAAAATAAAAACTAAAATCCTGTTCCCATTTAATGCCAATTGGCAAAATTATCCTTTGATTTTTTGTTTTTTTTTCTAAAGGAAACGAGGTGCGACTGAATTTAAATTAAGAACATTATGATGTTAGTATTCCATGCTAGAATATTAGAGGTATAATATAAAAACATATGATATTTTAGCTTTATATAAAACATTCAATGATGAGATAATTTAATGATAAGAACATAGGAACATGTCCAATCACTTATAGTTAGTGAGAACTTTATATATTTTAGATCAGATTAGAGAATCAATTTGCTTATGATTCTATAATCAAGAGATACACATAAAACATTGACCTTCCAATCATTTAATTAAAAGAATATATGTATTATATATACCTTATATTAAAAAACATAAAGATAGATCTAAAAATGATTTTTTAATTAAATTTAAATAATAATTTAACTCTTAATAATATAAAATAAAAAAATCATGTAACTAACCTTAGGAGCTAGGAAAAAAGCTTGATATCTAGCTTATATTAAGAAAGTTTAATATAGATGAACCCTTATAAGAGGATAAGGACTTGATGCTATTGCTCTTGTCATTTTTGTATAAATAATAGTAATAAAATAACAATTGAGGTCATGTTTGGGGTGTTGCGTCCCGTCACCGGATGTCCGGACATCCAATCCGGCGACACCATATCAACCAAATACGCTGAGTCCCGGTGTACTTTGGTGACGTGACGACACCGAATTGGTATCCGGACACCGGACACAATAATTTGCCCATGTTTGATACCCCTCAAAATAATTTTCAATACATTAAATCTAGGTTGGCTTACGTGGGCATGCTAGTCTTATAATTTACTACTAAAAGTTTTAAATGATTAATACATCAATCATAGAAGAACAATGTCTGATTTGCCAAATAAAGTAATAATACCAATTTCTTTGCACTGGAGCAACATTCTTGTTTAGTTATTTGTCAGGATAACTGTTCAGATATAGAAATACAATAACGCTTCCCCTTCCTTAAACAATGGCTCCCCACAAGGGTAAATTATTAGGCCCGGTTACCGGACGTAGAAATACATATGAACACCAATAACATATTGACATGTAAAATGTACACGTGTCCGTAAAATTTTGTCAAGCGCGTCAAAAGCACAAGTAAAGCGCACCTAAACCGGAGTTAAAGAGCAGTCAAAGCACAGTCCACGTGGCAAGTTTTAATTGAATGTCCGTACCTAATAATTTCCCCCGCACAAGAGATACATCTATGCATTTATCTGTTCAAAATAGCCCTTCACTCATGTTTATATATATATGGGTGTAGCGACATATAAGATATGTAATATATAATTTATATGAGATTTAAAATAGAGTTTATATTTGAGATAATTGTATTTGGTTTAATAATTAAGGTTTTTTTTTTGGACCACTTTTTTATTGTTTTTTAAAACAAAATTTTAGTACAAAAATTAAAATTTTTTTGTCCAAAACGAAGCCTAAGATTTCATTTCAGACGGTTTTCTTACTGCTTCTTACACAACTTTCTAATACAAAAATTTGAAAATTTTTGTGCAAAAAAATAATTTTAAGAAGCAATAAGAAAGTCATCCCAAACGAAGCTTAAGATTTCATTTGAGTCATCTTTTTAAGACTTTGTTTGGGACGACTTTCTTACTGCTTCTTTAAGCAGTAAGAAAGCAGTCCCAAACAAAGCTTAAGTGAACCAAATAAACCTCATTTGCTTACCGTCTAAACCCTAATATCCTTTCTATAAAATGCTGGTCATGATAAATATATGAAATGTACACACTACACTGAGACAATTGGAAGGGCGAGGCGATGGATAGAGAGAGAGAGAGAGAGAGAGAGAGAGAGAGAGAGAGAGAGAGAGACAGCAGCGTTATCAGAATAAGAGAAGGGAAACATAAGCCAGCCCAAAAAAGAAAAAGAAAAAAAAAAGCATTCTCATAAGAAAGATGATATGCACCTCTAGAGAGCTGAAGCCACTTGTTGCCTCATCGGTGTGAGCGACCTTGCTAATGGCAGAGGAACATATGCTCGGACTCTCGTCCCATTCTCCATATATTCCTTACATAAAAATTAAAAAAGTAATAAGCTTAAGACAGATTTATAAATGGTTTCACTCAATGAACTTTTCATATAATCAGTCCTCGACCGATTAAATTCAAAAACAGTTAACAGCATATGGTGTTACTTAAGTTTCGTTTGGAACAGATTTCTTCATGTTTCTTAAAACAGTTTTCTAGTATAAAAATTAAAATTTTGTACTAGAAAGTCGCTTTAAAAAGCAGTAAAAAAGTCATCCCAAACAAAACTTAGTATTTCGTAAAACAGTTTTCTAGTTTCAGACTGTACACTCCAGTATAGCATAATAATGATATATGCATCTCAGTTTCTAGTCTCCTGTAAATATCATGGAACTCAAGAAATGTGTCTACGCCACTATTAATAGATCTGAAACAATAAGAGGAAACTGCTTATTTTAAAGAACTTTTGAGCTTAAGCTTTTATTGTTTCCTGGTCCCGTAGATGAAATTCCCCTCATCAAACCTAAATAGAGTTCTCTTACCACGATTAATTGCATGTTTGATTTGCTTTCTGCAATGGATAATGTGAAAGTATAGATCTGTACTAGAAGAGTTCACCTTACTGACTTCTACCAAAAGTATAGCTATTTTTCCAACACAAAAAGAAAGAAAGTACACTATCCAACAAGATTACATCAAAGTTATCTGTTAGAAGGTCCAACAGATGTGATGCAGAATAGATGTGGCAGTGGCACAAACACCTATAGAGCAAGCTTAATGGTAGAAGTCTTAAAATAAGAAGCAAAAGCTTGAGCCATAAATACACCACAATAGGTTGCAAATGTCTATGATTTGCCTATAGTTCACATTCAAAAAAACATATGTAGAACAAAAGACCACCATGCAATTCTGCTTCAAAGAAACATCACCTGTATGGTCTTTCTCAAACCCAGTAGAATTATGAGTACCATTGTTAAAGTAGATTTTGCAGAAAGAATGACTATGATGTAAATAAAAGGTCAAGTCCTTTCACAATTTGATAGCACAAACATAATTTGAAAATATAAGAAAGATAATAATGTACCTTTTAAAGCTGCAAACTTTTTAGCAAGCAAACAATTATATATTCACATTTCTTCTACTTGATGTAAAACCATGAAGAGTACAAAGCGAGAGGCCAAAAATAAAAAAAAAATAAAAATAAAGATAAAAGGAACTAATGCTCCAAAAGTTTGGCCGTATTCATTCCAAAAAACAGAAGCACTAAGCAAGATACATACTGTTTTCTCTACTATTCCAACATGATGAATAGTATTGAGGAGGTCACTCTTGCCATATGGAAGAAAAGCTTCCACTAGTACCATTGACTCCTGTTAAATAATATATAAGCATTAAATGGGAGACTTCAATGCAGAACAAATGCATGGATCAAAGTAACCTAATGTACCCTCAATTTTGCTTGAACTGCATCACAGAATTGCTCCAACCCATCACCAATGGTAGCTGATATGCAGAGGATTCCTTTCTTTTCTGCTTCGCGTTTTACTTTGCAAGGATCATCAGTCTTGTCAACCTTCAAAAAGAATAAAAAACCTACAATAATAGTGGTTCGATCATGCAGCTCGTAGTATCCAGGTCAGCAAAAGGATAGATTGCTCTATAAGTGAAGAGGCGGATTGCACTTCCGCAAATATACAAAAAGGCTGGTCAAAGCAGTAGTCTTATTGATGGACACAGCATATCGTAGAGAAACATTAAATTTTCATCTCAAAAAGATTTTTTTTTTGTATATTGTGCCTCGGTAAATTCACCAAAAGAACTGTAAAAACCTTTAATGAAGGATACCCTACTGCTCAAACATATAATAATTTTTCATCTGGAGGATGACAATTTCTGCTATTGTGCTACATCCACTGAATGAGTCATTTTTTATGGTACAAAAGTTACTTTCATTGAAGAGATGTAAATAGTGCCATTACTTTACCAATAATAGACATTTCAAGTGTTAATGAAATAAGAATAATAAATTTGATGTGTGGCAAAAAATAGAAAGATAAATTGAGAGAGATTTTTGTAAGACAAAACATCATAGTACAACTCATTGAAATTAAGACACAGATAAAAGTGATATAAGCATATATCATAAAGGTTAGAAGATGCAACAATAAGCTAGGTGGATAAACTTAATACTAAAATAGGGAGGGATCCATGTGTTGGTATTGACCTCCATATGTATCTCTCAACTGATTCGAGCAGACCCAACGAGAAAGATGGCCAACTGATGTGAAGTCGCATCAACTAGGCTTGAAACACCTTTATCACAACCAAAGTCAACTCAAATGTCGCCCATTAGCAAAATGAATCACGTTGATATGTTTGGAGTGTCAAAACGTCCAAGGAAAGCACCTCACACGACCAATTCGATCAATCTCAGCCAAAAAGTTGAACAACAGGCGTTAAGTCATGCAAATTCACTCAAATGTTGCCCTTTTGCATAATAGATTGCACAGACACGTCCGGAGCATATAAATCAACAAAGAAGCACCTCATGTGCTCAATTTGGTTAGATGTAAAGAAAACGTTGAATGGATGCGACGTAGAGCGAACATTATCCGTTTGCAAAATAAGCTATGTCAATACGTCAAGAGTATCAAAATTACCCAAAATGCACACACATATTGTGTAGGTTACTGCACGAATGCAAATCCAAAATTTGTTCGCCCGTTAGGTGACAAAATGAAATTCGTGATGTGCAAGGAACTAGAAATTCCACGAGAAGTCGATTCACATTTATATTATATTATATTATATTGTATTATTTATTATTATTATTATTTGATTAATTTATTTAAAAATCAATTAGAAATATCATATCACCAAATTCCTTCTCCTCATACACCATTCCATCGCTACTAGATGTTGTATCTTGTCGTTCAGCTATCAACAAAAAAATGCTAAACATAAAGCGCACAAACTCCTCATTCCCTTTGAATTCCTACTCACGTGCCCGCTCTTCGCATCTCCTCTTCATCTCATCCCAGCTCCTTTCAAGGCCAAGCTCGCCACTCCTCTCTCCCATTACCAAAAGAGTTTGAGAAAAGTGCTGAGATCATAAGGCAACATTGTCATGGATCGGTTTGTGTCATAGTTGAGGTGTTAAAGCTTTCCTCTAAGATAAAAGATCTTTAGATAAGTATTAAAAGTTTGATGCCTTGTAAAACAAATCTAAATATGAAACACAGACATAATCGTGCAATAAATAAAGAACAACATCATTATCAAAATTGTCATCCAACCATAGCTAAAGCTATAGAATTACATATTGTTGACACTTGAGTATCAAGCACTTGCTGAGATTGTAACACATCTTCAAAATTTACAAACTCATCTCACTTAATGTATTTTCTTTTCTTTTCTTTTCTTGTACTCTTTAAATTTATTCATGAAGATCTCTTTTTACATAACTGATGCTTTATACTAGTATTATTCTGAAAAAATTCAATGAAATTTACTAATTAAGGATCATTTCTTTGATCTTAACCAAATGGCCAAATGAACGTATTATTGGAATTCATTAAGCGAGATAAGTGAAGGAATTTCTTGACTTACTAAATTTTTTAATATTATTTTGAAGACTAAACATATGTCAGATGAGTGGAGAATGAGTGTGTTTATTCCTATTTTTTAAGAATAAAGATGATGCATAAGATTGTGCAAATTATAGAGGAATTAAGTTAATGTTATACTTTAAAACTATGGGAGAGAGTTATGGAGCATAGGTTACGACATGATACTAATGTTTCTCAAAATCAATTTGGATTCATGCCGGGTAAGTCTACTAAGGAAGCTATACATTTATTGAGAGGTTTAATAGAGACGTATAGACAGAATAAGGAGGATGTTTATAAGATACTTATTGATTTAGATAAAGCATATGATAAAGTTCCAAGAGAAGTGCTATGGAGAGTTCTAGAAAAGAAAGGGATTCATAATGCTTATATTCAAGTCATTAAGGATATGTATGCAAGAGTTGTTACTTGTGTTCAAACAAAGGTGGTTTGACCAAGTATTTTCTTACTTTTGTTGGATTACATCAAAGATCAGCCTTAAGCCCATATCTTTTTGCCTAATGGACGTTCTCACAAGACATTTGCAAGAGGTTGTACCATAGTGTATACTTTTTGCTAATGATATTCTTCTTTGTGATAAGACTAGAGAGGGAGTTGAAGGTAAACTTGAATTATGGAGGTCAACCTTAAAGTCTAAAGGTTATCGTTTGAATAGATCTAAAACTGAATATATGGAGTGTAATTTTAATAGTAATAGATATAGTGACTTGAATTATGGAGGTCAACCTTAGAGTCTAAAGATTTTCGTTTGAATAGATCTAAAACTGAATATATGGAGTGTAATTTTAATAGTAATAGATCTAGTGTGAGGATTGTGCTTTCAGCGATCAAGTCATTAATAAGAGTACACATTTTAGATATATTGGGTCTGTTGTTCAGAGTGATGGTGAAATAGATGAGGATATTTTTAGTAGAATTCAAGTTGGATGGTTGAAGTGGAGGTATGCATCGGGCTTGTCATGTAATAGAAAAGCCCCTCAAACTTGAGAAAAATTTCTATAAGATGGTAGTGAGACTTGCAATGCTTTATGGTGTAGAATGTTGGCCATTAAAAGAGAAGCATAATATTAAGTTAAGTGTTGCAGAGATAAGGATGCTCAAGTGGATGAGTGACTTTACTGTTGGAGATAGGATACAAAATGAGCATATAAGTAAAAAAGGTTGGAGTAGCTCCAGCGGAAGACAAGATTAGAAACCTCTATGTCTAACCTTTAAAATCTCGTTAAACCAAATAAATAAACCTTTGACTTTTTAAGAACTACTTACTTTTTTAACTCAAATATTCCATACGAAATTTGATATTAATCAACTTAATTTATTGGAGAGTTTTAGCACAAAGCAAGTGATCCATTTGAATAAACATACATATATATATATATATATATATATATATAATGCCCTCTCTTAAATAAGTGGTTTTGGATTCCATTTCTTCACTATATCATTATGTATAATATTTATTCAAGAATCAACCATTGATTGGAGATATTAATAGTTAACCATTTAAATTGATGAGCTAATAAATTCCTCTTTGATATTCATTCTCGATAATAGAAGGGCCTTTCCAATTAGGCTTGAATTTACCATCAATTCTTCGATGCAGAATGATTGGCCTACTCAACGTCAAGACCAATCCCCATATTGGAATGTTCGAGGGCACACCAATCGATCAAAGGATCTAAACATCATTGCTCAATAGATTTCAAGATTTTTTTCAGCTTGAAGTCTAACCTCATATAGTACGACAAGCACTTTCATTTGCAGGCTAGCATTTTAATCTTGAGCGAGATTATATAGTGAATAACTACTCGAAGTGATGTCAACTGAACCTCAAGTGATAATATTGCCTCATCTCTAAACACTAATGTGTATGGAGTCTATTTTCATTGACATCTTGTAGGACTATTTATTTTAGTATGATATGTCTATAACACTTTGGTCATTTTAGTATGACATTTATTTTATTTTTAGATTTAGATAGGATCATCTTGAGCAACTTTACTAATATTCTATCAAAGGCTTCAACCAAGCTACTTGCACTTGAATTGTACATGGATGAGTATTGCCAATTAATTTTATATTGATCAATGAATCTATATATTTTGATGCTTTTGAAAGTTGGGCTATTGTTTGGGATAACATCCAACGGGTTTGCTTCTTGTCTCAAGTAGGTCCCCTTGATAAGCCTATTTAAAGGAATTTTACGTAATAAATGAATACTTGGACAAAAACAATCATGATAAACCCAGATGAAATGTCAGGAACCTAACTATAATATTTTTAAAAATGTTAAGGGCCTCCTGATTGATGTGGAACCATAATGAAGAAAAAGGGTAGACGAAAAGTAGCATGGATAGGACTTGTGCAAAAGATCAAGTTAGAATAAGATTTTGTTTGGAAAAACTTTTACACTGCTATTGTGGTAAGAAAATCAGTTGGTAAAAAATAACATGTTTGGAAGGCAGCTTTTCACCATTATTTCAAATTTCTACCTTTAAAAGATATTTTTGGAAAAGCATTTTTAAAGCTACGGCTAAGAAAAACATTAAAAAACAAGAACATAAAAGCTTAAGCAGCCCCAAATAAAGCCTAAATTTCACATCTCAAACAATATTAACAAGAATGTATAGAAAAGAAACATTCACAAAACCAACCCCAAATAATTGGGATAAAACTAATGATAATAATTAAGATTATGATAGAATTTCTTCAAAAAAAAAAAAAAATCTGAATTCTCGAGAGAGCTTTGTTCTTTTATACCAGCATCTATTCTCAAATATTATAACCAGGAAAACACTTTTCTCAAACCATAGAGTTACCTTGTTCCACACCACCAGCTTTGGAATAGAAGCCACATCCAATTCTTGCAGAATCTTGTCCACTGCATCAGTTTGTTGTTGTGCTAAAGGATGACTGCAATAGGTTACTTTATAGTTTAATAAAATATCATACAGCATGTTAAGGATGGCAAAAAGAAGAGTAAAAAAAGAGGTCTGTCAAAATATTAGCACCTGATATCCACCACATGAACTAAAAGGGATGATTCAGAAATTTCCTCCAATGTAGCCCTGAATGCAGCAACCTGTATAATGACATCACTTTGACAAAGAGAATGAGAATCTTATTTTAGCCTTAATATTTCAATATTAAATAAGGTGCAACCTGCTTCTTATCAAGGGGAAGAGAACAGAGGATAAAACAAACAAGGGCTACCATATTTCAAAAATACAGATTGAGATAACCAAGTTCTAAAAGAAAAGGTCGGAACAGAAAATAGAGAATGAAATAGGTACTTGTATACATACATGTAGATGCATTGCTAAAACCAATGTAGAAATGAGTAGAAGACAATTGATTTTAATTATTCACTATATCTAGAGGTTTAAACAAAATCGGGGGAGATGACTAATGACTCTCCCCTAGACAACAAATAAATATTTTCCAAATAATAACGACCATAATGGAAAAACAATAACACAAGATCTAAATATTTGAATTCAAATCTTTATTACATCAAATGATGCACAAAGAAAATATTAGATTGGTGAGTTTGATAAATCTACACAAAGAAGGAAAGAAAATCATGGATCAATGAGCTAGATGAAGCAAATAATGGAAGCCCCCTAGATATCCATTGACAACCAGACAAGGGAATCCACGTAATCCAATAGCATCCAATACTCCCCTTTAAGTTAAATAGTATAGATCAAGCAAATCAACTTGAAGTTCAGGCTCTTGAATCTGCTATGTGAAAGAATTTTAGAAAATATCAGCTGTCTGAAGATTTGAGAGTGTATACGAGTAGGATAGTATTGTCATCAATTTTTTTCTGAATAAAATAAAAATTAATCTCTATAAGCTTGGCTTGATCATAAAACACCAGGTTCTTTGAAATGTTAATGGTAGCTTTATTATCACATAGTAATGTCATTGGACTATTGGATGATCTATTTAATTGTTGCAGCATTCTCTCCAACTATATCCAACACAGATCTCATGTGGTATAGCCCTGAATTCTACTTGAGCATCGCTTCATGCGACAACAGCTTATTTCTTGCTTCTTCACACAACAAAGATTCCCCAAAGATATGTGCAATATCTAGTAGTTGATCTCCAATTATAGAACTTGCCTAACATACATCAATGAACACTTTCACATCTCTGTTGAAAGTTTTGCCAAAAAATGTACTCCTTTGACCAGATTATTTTCAACAATCTAAGGATTCGAAAAACAAATACTATTTGCAGTTTTGTCGGATTATTCATTAATTTAGTGGCCATGCTATCTGGCAGTAAATATTTGATTTGATGTGTAATATAAATCAACTTTCAAACTAGCCCCTAGTATCTCCCTTTATCAGTACGAGGACTTTTATCCTTAGTCCCCATCTTAACATTTGAACCCATAGCTGTATCTATTGATTTACATCTCATCCTAATTTCTTTAAGGAGATTCATTCAGATAGAGAGATGTCATCTCTTGATTGGGCAAATTTCATTCAAAAAATGTTTTTTTTTAAGCTATCTCACAAATTCCTTTGCCAAAATTTTTTTTAAGTTGGTTATTTCTTCCCCATTATTTTCAATAATAATAATAATACCATCAACATAAATAATTAGAATGACAATCTAATAGGACATATATTTTATAAGCATAGTGGTAGGATTGGTGGAAGTTTGACAATGTGTTTGAAAATTTGGTATTTGAGTGGACAAACGATTCATGAGAAATATTGCAATTAACACATCTTTCCCTTAAAAATGTTTTGGAATAAGTGAGACAAGCATGATCAATAGAGATACTTCCACAGTTCCATCAAATATTTACTATTCTTTTGGCAACTTCATTTAGTTGTGGAGTGCAAACTCATGTTCACTGATGGGCAATCTCATTACTGAATAAGTAAAACCCAAAGGTAGAGTGATAGTACTCATACCCATTATCAATCCGAAGTACTTAGATTTTAGCTTGGAATTGGGTTTACACTCTTATTAAATTTTGAAAAAAGTTGCTAACTTCATATTTATATTTTATCAGGAATAACCATGTGATCTAGAGTAATCATCAATGAATGCAATGAATCATCTTGAGTTGATATTGTTGACCTAGATGGTCCACATATATCACTGCGGATCAAGATAGAAGGATGGGTTGATTTGTAGGTGTGATTAGTAAGTGTTGTGCATGCTTGGATAACTAACAAATTTCACATTGATAAGATCCAAAATTTTGTTTGAATAAGTTAGAAAACTATCTTTTTAGATACAATTTTTTTTGGATAAACAAAGAAATAATGTCATAACATAATGCTTAAAGTTGAACTGCACAAGGCTTCTTTCCATGATTGTCACTCGAGTTATTTTCTGAAGAGGTAGATACTAACAAACATCTAAGCACCAAAATCTTCTACCCTTAATCCAAGACCAGAAATTCACAAATGTTTTGGTGTTAATAACTCAATTAAGGTTCTTTGTAATTTTATTAATGGAAAGGTGTTTGCAATTAAATTTTAGAATATGAAGCATAGATTTAAGGATAATTTTCTTTAAAAGTATGACAGATCCATTGCCAACAACAATAGAAAGAGATCCATCTGCAATTATGATAGTGGGTTTTCCATACTATGATTTTTCACATGCTATGATTTATTCTCATGAAAAATCATAGTACTACCAATCACGTGAACAAAAGCCGCTAAGTCGAAAATCTATGACCTTGCTTTTCTAGATGAAACAATGACTGTCCAGAGAGTTACCTTTTAAACTACCGAAGTTGAGCTCACCACAGATTGATAATCTACATGGTTTGTTAAGACTTTGGTGGTTGCTAAAATAATTTTTTGAGAGAATTCAATTTGCTCTTTGTTGAATAAGCTTTTAGCAGATGATGTTGGAATCTAGGTGGTGTCGTATTGTCATGCATTACATGATTATGTGCTGTCCTTGATTTATTGTGTATCTCTCAAGATTTTCCATGAGTGCATCCAATCTTATGACTAATTGCATCACAACTAGTCATATTCCTGAGTCAAGCATCCCCATGGTTGAATTTGAGTCCTCAAGCAGCAATTATTGAGTTTTCATTGTCACAGTTTCAAGCATTGTTGGGAACTCTTAGACATGGCTTCACAAATACCAGGTAGAAGCTTCATGCTTAGGAGTATCACTTGAACATCATCTAAATTTAAACTGAGTAGGAACTTGTACATTCGTTTCTATTCTATTATCTCAATGTATAACAATCTTCTAGGCACCTCTATTATATTTCATCAAAAAGATGTCTAGTTGTTGTCAATAATAAATTAAAGAGCTAAAATATAACATGATAGTGCATTGCCTTGATGTAAATCATGAAATTGGTGGTCTGCGGATAAAGATAAACTCCAAGAAGAAATCAAGAATTATACTCAGTCATGAAATGTGACAAACGTGTGAAGTTTCATGAAAGCCTGCTAGTCCATGACGAAGTTTAGTCGCATCTTCTTAACACACACCATGCCTCTACATACACTGACAAAGGCCAAATAAAATTTTTCATAGAAGAATAAAATGAAAACATATTTCTTCTTATGAGAAAGATAAACGAGACACTTATCTTAGCCTTATCCAACCATCAAAAATCATTTGAAGAAGAAGGTGCTGTTTTTAGATATGATCTAAGAAGAACAAGTTGTCCACGAGGGGTTGCCAGCTCTCTATTTTGAAGTATGGTGATATGGAGAAGAACATCCAAAAACATGCACACATAAATTGTTCAGTCACTACAAGGTGAATAAGACAATATCAAATTTGTAAGATACGCTAACTAGCCGAGAATGAACTTGGATGCGACAAAGTTCCTAAAAATACGTATATTATGTTGCACCTAAAAGCCATAAATCAAGAAGCAAGGACGTGTAATCTGAAACAGCCATGGAAAAGCATCCCCATAGAGCTTCTAGGAGGATTTCCGTCAATCCAAAAGTCATAAATAGGTTGTGTTGGATAAATTTTTAAAGATGATTAACCACATAGTAGAAGGCAAGCAAACCATGAAGAGAGAAGAGGTCGCATGCCTCTTATTTGAGAATGTTTGGGTAAATTTTGGCTTGTTAAGCTCAATCATCTCGGATAAAAACTCTTGCTTCCTCAATTCTTTATGGAAAGCACTCAAGGCCAAGATGAATACAATTTTGAAAAGAATCATTACTTCCCATCAAAAAACGGACAACCAAACTAAGGTGGTGAAAAGGATTGTGGTACAACTATTGTGTAGAATGAATGCACGGTATCTAAAAATTTGGAATGAAAGTTTGTCACATATCCAATTCACTTTCAACAAGGTAACAAAAAGTTTAAGTTGAGTTCCATTCGAGGTGAGCCTAGGGTATGTACCTTAAAGTTCCTTTGACTTACTTATTAACAATAGCAATAATTAGTCACAAGAACTAAGATGAAAGCCTCGGGAGAACCTAAAGATTTTTGTAGAACGTCCAGATAATTTACTACAAGGTAAAGACCGCTCAAGAAGACCCAACATTATTAGTATGGAGGAAGTTTTAAGGAAGAGATCTTATGTAGCTCCACATTAGCAAGGAGAGATTGAAATATGGAGATGAAAAATTAAGCCCATTAGATATTTCCCATTCAAAATCTCGAAGAAGACTAGGGTTAATATCTACTAATTCCTAAAACATGTAATTAAAACATAGGATCAGCAAACAACCCAATAGATTACATGAAACTTGCAACTTCATTAAATGCAAGGAAATAAGACAATATGCATGTTATCATTCAGTTGATCATCAAAACTAAACATGTACTGAACAAGTAATCTCTATACTACATATGTATAGGTATCATACACAGTGCTATCATGACCAAGATTATTATTTTAAAATCATATATTGTGCAAGTTACTGTATCATATAAGAATGTCTAGGTAGTTGCATTCATCATATAAAACATCTTATATACATATTTATTAAGCAAGATAGAAATGTTAGCTAATTGCAAGCTCATAGGTGAATCGTAGCGCTGTGCTACAAGTTACTTGTTGCTTCTTGTAGGCAAGCTATCGTGCAATGCAAGCTTAGAGAGAAACTTTCTCTTTGTTAAGGGAACTTGAGTGGTTGTTGTGGTGAGGGGAAAGGGAGTGGGCTTGCTAAAAGAAGTGGAGAAGGCTTAGTTGGGTGTTTAGGATGTGAAGGGGAAGAGAGAGCTGGGTTCGGTTTTCTGTGGTATGAGAGAAGGAAAGGGTCGGAGACTTGGCTTGTGTACAATCGGGCTGAGGAAGTTCGGTTGGAAGTTGGCACAATGAAGGGGTCGAATGGGCTGAGCATGTGGAAGAGAGGGATTGGGTTCTGTGTTTGAGTTGGATCGGAAGGTCAGCAGAGGCTTTGAGGAAGCGGGATTGGGTTGTGAGGGTGATTGGGATACCGGGGTCGAAGGTCGCGGTCGGTTGCTAGAATAGGATTGGAGCAGGGAGCTTAACGTGGAAGAGTTCGGGAAGAGAGGAGATGAAGGTTGGGAGCGGCTCGGTTGGCTAGGAATCAGATAGTTGAGGAGGTGCAGTCGACCTGCGTGGAGTTGGATCAGGCCGACAGGGGGCGCTAGAGACGGAGGAAGGCCAAAAGGGAGTCGGGCTGGGTGGTCGAACAGTAGTGTGGATTTGGTCGGGTAAAGGGAGTTCGACATAGTGTGAGGGTTCGGGATCGAGTGAGAACTGGCTGATCGGAACTACTTGCAACACTGGTAGGATCGAGCGTCGAGTTGGCTATGATTTGGGAATTTTTCGTGCATAGAAGAAGAAATAGAACCAAGACTTTTGCCTTCGTTTTAATAGTGCGAACGAGAGAGCAGAGGAGCTGATAACGAGATTAGAGCGGAAATCACGCAGGAGCAGCATCAGCGTCGAATAACAGAGATAAATGACATACTTCTACCTTTTTTATTTTTATATTATTATTATTAAATATTTTATTATTATTATTATTATTATTATGACATGAATAATAAAAATTTCAAAAAAAATCATGCCTCGAAATTAGCATAGTTTTTCCCACATGAGGTTTCTATGCAATATTACAGTCGTTTTTATATGATTCGGACGTTCCAAGCGCAATAGCAAGTCTGCCTTGCGATCATACGTCGTTTGGGCGGTGTCACGCAACATTTTTTAGCGTAGACCGTAGATCGTCGATTTCAATCGTCTTCACCCAATTCAACTGTGAGAGGCTCCCTCTTATGTAATTTCGCCATTTTGATCGCAATGACCTAGTCCATTTGGCGATTGAAAGTCGTTTGAGCGCTTTAATGAGGTGTCATGCTGCTTGATCGTTGCTCGCGTCAAAGATTTTGGTCTTTCTTTGTGTTTCTTAGTGCATGCATCAACAATACTTCTATAGAATAATATAGTATGAACATATAAAAAACTATTTAAATAAAGCCCATGTTCTATAGAATAATATAGTAGAAACAAAACGAGTAGAGCTCAAACTTAGCAAATTATCCAAGTAGAGTCCTTGTTCAATAAAATAATATAATATGAACAATACGAAGATTATGGATAGGTTTTCTTTTTTAGTTTTTCTTGAGGTGATTGAAAGGTTTGTCTGTCGCATGTCATTTTGATTTCTGAAGGACGCAATAAAATTGATGATTTTTCATGTCACACAATTTTCTGCAGGTGCTCCTAATAGCTATACCTAATGTTTGCCACATCACCACCAAAAATTAGGAGATTCATATCAACTGGGAAGTCGTAGAACATACCAACATGGTAGGTAGCTTTTGTATGAACCCAACAGTATCTGTAAGAAGAAATTGTCTACCATTGCTCATCTGCACTTAATGTAGAAATATATCAGTTATTACCTGGAAAACTAATATAAGCATACCTGGAAAACTAATAAAAACATAGTCATAAAGTAGTTACCAGGAACATATAAATGTTCTTTATTTTCCAGGAAGAAATAGTTGCTCCTTCACTAAAGCATTTCACAAGAATAGTATCATTAAATTCTTTATAGACCCCAATAAGGTTTCGTTGGATTTTTTTACATGCCAAAAGAATCTAATAATTTTTAAGGGATCTTAGGTTTGAGTTTGTATATATACAGAACAGAACAAAGAAAAGGTGTCCCTAATGAATAAAGCTCATGCTATTGCGAAGTCTAGGCAGGGATATGTGCAGACTTACAAATGTGAATTCCATTCATTTATATCAGTCAAGAGTAGAAGTCATCTTTTCTAAAGATAATTCTATGATATATTAAAGATAGCATAAAATTCTGAACGATGCATATGAAAACTTCATTTGGTTTTCAATCAACTAGTTGATCTAGTTTAACAACCATGACTTAAGGTTAGCCTTTCCTATCTTTTATTTCATTATGTGGAAATGAACAAACTAATTTCTAAATGTTTTAATGGTAGCCAAATCTTGCGCTGCATTCAAGGCTTATTGTAAAAATTTAAGCTTTCTAGGGAGAGATGTTGTTGACCCTTACAAAGAACAACTTCAAGATATCAAGAATATTCATTAGCCAATTTCATTTACAATATGAAGGGAAAAGGATCCTGTTGAGCTTTATGCAAGTATATATCTTCACTAGACTCCTTGGCTTTCTCAAGAATGCCTAGAGTAAAGTTTGGCATGGATAACAACATTGGAGCTTTTGCAAGGGCAAGATAAATTATTGATGTAGATCTATTTTGATCATTGCAGATACATGAGAGTTCATTAAGAGAATGCTCTACAATTACTTGAAAACAAAGCTTGCTCCAAAGTGAACATTACACCATGAATGCTTCAAAAAGATAAATACGGAGGGCAATGTAAATTTAGTTTCAAAATGCCATGCCTTACACTTACTGAAATTGGTCAATGTCCCTTCAACACTTACTTTAAGATGGAATGATAAGATGTAGAAATCATCTTGTTTGTCAAAAAATGCAGTAGCAATTGCTTTTCTCATGTACCCACACTAACAAATCATAAAACAGGCGTCTAAAATTTTATTACTTGTATGGAATCCTGTTTATTGTCTTACCTGAACCTTTCTAGTAGTAGGATCTAATGTAGCAAATAAACGATCTTCAGCTAGAACATCTGCTCCAGTCAAATGATTAAGCAGCGTGCTCTTCCCAGCATTTGTATATCCAACCTGGAATTTTGAAATTAATATTATCATGAGAAAGACAGAAGGAAAATCTAGGAATAGTATAACGATACTTACAAGAGATACAACAGGAATAGGAACAGATAAACGACGATTGCGATATAATTTCCGATGTTTTCTGACAGATTCCAGCTCTTTCTTTAAAATTCCTATCTGTCCATGATAAACTAGAGAATGTTAAGCCTTGCATACAGATTATTTTCAATATTTTTACCATTTTAAATTGTATAAGCACCTCATCTAATAGTTAAAGTGAAAGCATCCTATACTTCAAATAAAGCCATAAAATAGAATTACTTCATCAAAAAAGGCTTCGTCAATACCATAAAACTGGATATGAATGCAGCATGTATTGATTGACACCATCACTTACTTGAGTACGCAAAATACGCTTATCTACTTCAATTTGTTTTTCACCCATTCCCTTAACCTTGCCTCCTGCTTGGCGTTCAAGGTGAGTCCACATTTTTGTTAGGCGTGGAAGTTGATATTCCATTTGTGCCAAAGAAACCTTGCAATGTTAAAAATAGTTTCAATTTAGTGAAAAAATGAATAGCAACACTAGTAGATAAAGAATTACTGGCGCTAGCAGTTGACTTTATGACATGACATGGTAGTGAAAACACCCAGATATTTTTCTCTTTTTTTTTTTTTCATGCCATAATGCAGCATGCAGTCACAAAACATGCTTAATAATCACAGCACAGCGTGAGCCCACAATAAGTAACTGGCTAGAAAGGTGATGGTGCCGGAATCCTTGATAATTAGTTTTTAGTTCATTTTTGCAACCAAAACCACTATAGTTAAAGTAACTGCTTAAGGTGCAAATTGAGTATGAATTTGTGGCTCTTGGAAATATTCAAGCACCCATAATATATTTCTTCAATGCTCTAAAAACAAAATCCAAAATTAAACAAGTTCAAAGTGAGTAGAGGGAAATTTTAATTTAATACTCGTTGAACACATATGATATGTAGCTTTGATTTCAGTTTTGTTAGAAGGATGCCTATCAAGATGATTACCTATTGAAAACAGGTTGAGTTCTCTAAAATATTTTTTGGTTTTGGTTTGGTTCCCTATGTAGGTTCAAGTCTCCAGCCGCAGGTCCTCATTGGCTGTATGATTTTATTACAACCACTAAATTACTATTTCAATCGCATGTTTTTGTCTGGATATTGTTTGATTTGGTTCCCTATTGCTTTTGTTCATAAAGTTGGTGATTTGTATATTGTATTTGTTTCATTATGTAATTTATATATTTGAATGCTTTCCTTTTAGGGGTTGTAACGTTTGGCTATTGGCAGTTGCCATAAATCATCAAATTCAAGTTGTTGTGTTTCCTTCTACAGTCGAATTAGACACTTCAATTGGTTCATGTGCTCTGTTTCCTTATATGTCCTGAGACTTGCCACTGTTCTTCATTATTGTTGGAAGTCAGTTCACTCTCGCGGACTTGAATTATATATTGTTTTTTCCTATTCAACTGCCCTCTAATTTTAGCAATGCTTGCACTAGCTGAAATAGGGATTGTCAAATCTAGACATGTTATGCGAGAATCCAAGATTATTATTAAAATCGAGACTTGAACCAGATTGTGGGATTTTGAGAAACTACAAATTTCTGAGTCTTTTTGATTATAAATAGAATTCCTGCAGCACGTAATTTAAATCATCCTTAATAAAATTGAAGTTTTTCACTCAAATTCATGTGTTGTGTTGGATGTGAATACTTGAGTGTAAAGCAAGTGTTGGCAAAAACTTTTGAGGAAAAATTTTCGCCGTATTGGGGTGAGGCATGCATCTTCTTTGGTGACTTTTTTGTTCTTTTTCATCTACATTTGTGATCGACTTTTATATGCATGAAAGAAATTTGTTCAAATCTACCATAATTGATTTTTATTCTTGTGTGAATCTAATGGCCAAATCTACTGCCATAAAATTATGGCTCTTCTACATGAACTGATGAACTTCAAAATCTTGATATTAAAAAAATTGAAGAATTGGGGAACAATAAACCATTCTGGCAGTGATTTCGACACAAACACAAAAAAATAAATTAACATCATAAATTGCATAATATAAATTCTTATGAATAATTTTTAGATATGAAGCAACATATGAATCAAAATCTAAAATCGAAATAATAATTGAATATTAAAACTACAAGCAGTTTATTAAATCTTATTCAAAACTTTTACTGTTTCACCTTCTCTTCATGATTTAATCATTAGACAAAATGCAATTTATGCATTCCCCAAACATACATATAAGTAATGAATAGCATATAGTTATCATGCAAGCTCTTTCTAATGTTTTGACTATTTCATAAAGGTTCATGATTTAGTTTGCCCCTCTTTTACGCATAATATACACTCTAAATGTTTCCCTTGGCGTACCACAGTTACAAAACCTAATTATTTTAATTGTCAACAAAAAAAATGCATCTATCCATTCCTTATCTTACATTAGTGTTCTTCTTTTTAATAAAGCAGCTATATTCCCAAGTCAATGCACCTTCAAACCTCTATTTTTGTTGTTGTTTCTACAAGTTTAAGCAAGTCAATGTGTGCTTCCTTTTTTTTTTCAACATTTCTACTGGTAGCTTTTGAAAGTGTTGCAAACATTCTAACAAGATAGAGCTACATTCAACTTATTCAATGACATAAAAAAATGATGTATTAGCTCGCGCAGAAAAAGATGGCGCTACGACACGAACCCCGCTTCCTAGACTTAAGCTTCTATTTTTTTTCTTGAGGTAGATTGGATGTTAATTAACCAGATTCCCCCCGATAATTATATCGTTGTTTATTCAGTTATAAGTTCCTATTTCCTATGAGCGCAAGCCCTCATAATTAATTACCCATCCTATTACACAAAAAAGAACTCTTGATTAAGGATAAATCACCTTTATTTGGGTCCAGACGGGATCAGAGCGTACACGGCGAGCACACGTCTGAGGGCTTCAACTGCAGGGTCGTGCGTGTAATAACTCAAATATGTGAAATAAATTTATTTGAAAAATATGAAAATTTTGAAGTAGAGTGCTTTGGCGTTGACCTGGTGAGCACTGCAATGCTAGACTATGAATAGTGTGTGTGTGTGTGTGTGTGTGTGTGTGTGTGTGTGTATGTTAATATCCTTGCCTCACCCCATCTATTCCCTTACTTAGTTACTTGGACAAGAAGACATTGAAAGAGGGGAAGAAGAGAGATGAAAGAGAAAAGTTTTTTAATCATATTTTTCAATCTTTTTTATTACAGATTTTATTCTATTTATTGTAAGTGACTAATCTCTTACTTTTATTTTCAATGATTTTGATTTCTCCTAAATTTCTCAAAAATATATTATCTCCTGATTTCATGAGCTTTAACTGTGCAAATTTGAATGCATTATAAATTAGATCATTCTAAATGATTTGATATAATTTTATTGCATTTTACAAAATCATATCAGATACATGATATGATAACTCCATGTGATATCCTACTGATCAACATAATTCACTGATTGGAAGTCATAAAGAGCTGGAGATTGATTGGGAGTTATAAAGAGTCGAGACGACTGATTCACATGATTTAAGGAGAGTTATAAGGAGTACATTGATTGGGAGTTATAAGGAGTGACTGATTTGGAGTTATAAGTGCATGAGCAAGATACCCTTAAGATACCCTAATTGAATATCTGAATACTGATACCAACACTGCTACAAACACTGTATTGATATTGTGACTAACACTAATATTATTTATTGTCATTATCACTATTTAACGTTAGTGATTAATACTGTTGATTGTTATTGATACTGTGACTGATGATATAATAGATTAAGATGTAATGAATTATAGAATGATAAATTGATAATGATAATCAGTGTACACATTAATGCATATATTTTTTTTATATGATTTATATCATACTATTCTCTTTTATCTTGAATTGATTTCAGTAATAAGATTTTAATTACTTGCTGGGCTATATGCTCATTACGTAGTTTTACATATTTTCAAAAAATGAAAAGAATTCTATGATATGAGGTTCCGGACAAGACAAAAATATAATCATGTTTCTTTCCGTTGTTCATTAATAAGCTCTAGTTAAATGGTTAAAATGCAGGACATATATAATTCTTCTAATATAGATCCTGGAATATGACAGTGGGAACAGAAGAAATCAAGCACTTCCTTGCGTGCGGTTTTGTGCATCAAGAAGAGTCGAATGGGGAAGGAGAGCCAAGTTTTCTTGCCTGCCAGTGTTTGAATGAGCGAGGTCATGCGGGATGGGGTGATTTTAGTTCCATAAGTGGTTGCGAGATTGTGTGTTAGTGGGGTAGTGGGAGCCGGCCGGGTTGATGGTTTGTTGTTTTGTTTTTTATATTATATTTATTATTTTCCTTTTAAACAATGGCACCGCTATATTACGATCAAGGCTAAATCTCATATGTTCCTTAATGGTTAAAAGGCGCTTAAGTGACACATTATAGGGTGCGCTCGATAAAGTATAAAGCAATTTATTAACGAAGGTTGACTTAAATTCACCACCTCAGACAAACATCCACCCTAGGTCTACAAGATATCTTTGGACGACGCAACCCATGGTTGCTGATAAGGATCCTTCTATTAGTTGGATCGACAATGTCCACTGTCCAAATATACCAGGGACCACGACAGCCAGGGACGACAAAACCAAGGGATCTTGATTGGGCTTGTCTTCATTCCCCCATCAGCTGTTGTAAGTATAGTGTTGTAGCTTCCCAAAAAAGTCACCAATCCTAGACGTTCTTCAACATAAACATTTTTAACTTTGCAGGTCCATGAACTCCAAAATTACACGAGAACATGCATTGATATTTAAAAGTTTCGCTTATACTTAGGGGATCTTAAAATCTCCTGAATTGGTATTCTCTTCAATAAACTTAAATAACCCATAATTATTCAGTAGACAAGTAAATTCTATAAATTGCCCTTAAAAGTTCAGAGAATGCCTCTACTATGTAGCACTAGCACTTCATCCCAAATGGGTTCAAGAGGTAGCTCTCATGACATTGAACTTCATACTGCACGGCACCTAGTTTGCAACTTCTGATTGATGTATTATTTTGATACCATTTATATTGTCTAAACTCTCATTTATCCTGATATTTTTCGCTTTATCCTAGTAGGCCTCATAGTTTGTCCTCTTGAACTTTATACTACTTCTCAATAAGATAATCCATCCTAAGAGAGCTCAATATTAGAATGTTTTTGGAATTCCTAACATAGTTATATCACTAACACCAAAAGGCACCTTAATATTTAGCAATTATAATTCACTCTTATAAATGTTACCTAAAATGACCTTAAATCGCTAAATTAACAAACTAAACAATAATAAATGGTACATGGAGCTTTATGAAGTAATTGTATGAAATTGCAGTTTGAGATTGAATTGCACTAAGCATGTTGATTTCATTCTAAAGGCCATGAATTGAATGGCACTGTACAAATCTAGCAGGGTGAGGTGATGTACTGAATGGTCCCCATTTAAATGAGTTGTGTATGGATTTCATATTTTAAAAGTTGCTGAACTTAAATCAAAATCGTTGAAATAATAAAGCTGCCTGTAAAGCTGCTTCATGCGTTGCAGCCCTCTGATTAAAGATGTCCAGAATGAGTGAAGTACGATCACAAACACGAATATCTCCACCAAAAGCTTTTTCCAAATTTCGCAATTGCCTGAAATAAAGTGCTTGAGAAATGTTACCCACAGAAAAATCGATAACACTAAACATATGTTAAAACTTTCTAAGCACTCCCACGAACAGACCCAAAAAGCATAGTTCAATATGAAATCCTCAAATAGAATGTCTGAAGGGCAAGAAATATACCAGCATGATACACAGTTCATGGCACACTAATACAAGAACGACTACATTAACATAAAATACTAGCACTTGTAAGAATATACATGAACTAAAAGAATAACATCAAAATGTTGTAATAGTTCACCTACAGATATTACTTCTTTTTTAGATAACCTGAAGAATGGTTAAATTTTGCTGCCTGAACCATGCATATTCATATCAAATTCGGGATACTAGGGCAAGGGAAGGTCTTCATTGTTTCAAACATCAAACTGGTAAAGGAGCATCTGCTTTAAAGATTTGTCAAGAGGCATTTTAGATGTGATGTAGGTCCAAATCATAGGATTGCCTCAAAACAAGCTTCAGTAATTGGAATAAATGCATATCAGATAACCAGAACAATGGTTCAATTGTACTGAATGAATCATGCATATTCATCTCAAATTTAAGAGACTGGGGAAACAAATGTTTGACCAATTTCAGTGTTCCAAATATAGAACATAAAGAATATCTGTTTTACAGATTTGGACACAAATGGCATTTTAGATGTAAGTTCAAGTCATCTGCATGGGTTGGATCAAAATAAGTTGCAGTAATTGAAAGAGATGCATATACATGTATGTTGGAAAGGATATACCATTATATCTAGGGTACTTCGAAGAATGATCAATTTTTAAGTCGCCGAAGTTAACAAATTGTGTGCTCTGAAAATTCGCACTCCAGCCTTTCCACGCCTTCTTTTATTGACTGAGAGAGTTTTAACAAGTTTAGGTTCCGGAGCAAATTTTGAAAAGGCTGATTGAACTTTAGACAATACACTACCCAGAGATTTCATCCTCATTTTATAAGGACTTTATGATTTGAGTTCTGGTTTTCTATAGACGCAATCCCCTATAGTTAATTACTCCTCCCAATAATGAGAGAGAGCTTTCGATCATGAGATAGACATTGAGTACCCAGCATATAATAGCAACAATTTTAGGGATTTTAAAATTGGATTTTTGAGAATTTTTAAGATTTCAAATTCATCACCATACACTTAAAGCGAGTGATGGGGAAATGATGACTGGCCCAATCAAAATTCCATGATTTCATCATCCCGGGCTATCATGGTTCCTGGTCTACTACTTAGAACCTTGTTGGCAGCCATGAGTTGCTTCATCTAAGAATACATTGTAAACCTGGGGTGGATGTTTGTCTAAGGTGATGAATTGAAGTCAACCTTAGCTAACAGAGGGTTTTATATCTTGTTAAGTGTGCCCTATAATTCATTACTTAATTGGCTTTTAACTATTAGGGAACATACGAGCTTTGGCAGTGACCGTAATATAGTGGTGTCATTTTACAGCAAAATCATCCGGTCAAAGGGCACGTGTTAAGTCCCTACTGGCTATGAATCAATAGAGAATAAATTGCAGTAATACACTTAGTAAGACATCTGCTCTTTGTGAGCTGAAATTATTTATTAATTCATAATCCTCGCCAAACCATTGCGGAGTGTGGACAAATTTTGGTTTTAAGTTTTTGGTGATAAGATCTTCATTTAAATGTTTAGAATTTGATTAAATTTTGAATTTTGATATTTTAATAGGTTTTGAGAATTGATCCCTTCGGTTGAGATTTATATTTAACGTGGCTATCATCAGGGTGACTTTATTGTCACTTTAAATACATTTGTATTTTGCATTGGGGTTCATAGGTATTTTAAAAATAGGTTCCCTTAGATGAGATTTTATATCAACACGGCTATCATCGGGAATTTAAATAATTAGTTATTTGAATCTTGTCAATTATGTTCGCCCACTAACAGAGGATCATATTCAATAATTGATGATTATGCGAATGCTAAAATCGAGAACTTATGTTTTTATGATGAATTTCATCTAGAGAGCCTTTGAAGGCCTAATGTAGAATTCAAATTAAATATCCCAGTAGATTTGTGATTAGGCATTTTTTTATTAATCCAAGTCATGTGAACTCTGACCATTTTAAGGAGGAGGATTAAACTTGAATATTTGACCCGCGCAGCATTCTCGAACCTTTGGATTTGGAAATCAAATGTGACGATCGGTGCACATGCAGAATGTGTTTTCAGCATATAGATTAGAGATATTATAAAAATATTGCCTTCTGTCTGCTTGTACAAGTAGGTTGCGGATCAGGTGGCTTAAAAGCGAGTTAGGTTTTAGATATCGTATATAGGAGATATATTGTTTAGTTCATGTTGCCTCGTATGAGCCATCATATCATCGAACATAGCTCGTAAGGAATTTTTTTGTTCAATAAACATTACGAGATTGTGCTCTTGCTTGTAAGTAAACTACATTGTTCACTATGAATCTCTTATTGTCGTCTATAAGCTACTTGTGTGCACTACAAATTTCAAGCTCCTACTCACAAGTGAATTGTAGTATTCATTCCACTCCCATGTTAACCAACGAGCAATCTACTGTGCATATTACAAATTATTTGCTTATAAACGAGCACTTATGTTCATTACAGGTCCCCCTTTCATCTTTTAAATCTCTGAGATTTTAATTAATTATAATTTTTATTTAAATTTAGATTTAAGTTCGGTTCTTTGTAAGTCTATCCAGTCCAAATTTCAACAGCTTCATGGCATCTCCTTGCAAAGAGAGGCTGGGACAGCACTAGTTGTTATTCTTCTCACATAGATCAAAGATACAACGGTGCGAGATCTTTAAATCAAATCTTTCCGCCCAAATTAAAAATACAACGGCACAGGGGCTTCAAATTAAATATTCTTACCCGAATCAAAGATACAACAGTGCATGTCTTCAAGTTAGCCACACCTGTTATGATTTATTTATTTATTATTATTATTATTATATTTTCTTTTATGATTTCTCGATAATTTAGTATCCTCCAGGCATCCCCTCCCTATAAACGGAGGTTAGGACGATAATTGTCATTATTCTTCTCGCCCGAATTAAAGATACAACAGCACGATGTCTTCAAATTAAACATTCCTATCCGAATCAAATAAATAATGGCTCAGGTCTTTAGATAAATATTCATGTCCGCAGGTATATATATATTGGATGGTCTGAGCGCAGCTTCGGAGGTGCTGGAAGCCTCGGCCAGTTACTGAGCCCTTCGGATTGATTTACCTTGTATTCTCTTAGTTTTTCTGTCATTTTGCTTCATTACTGCTTGTATTCCTTTTTTTTTTTTTTTAATATATTATCTTTAAAAAAAAAGGAGAATAATCAGGTGCTGATCAGACAATGAACTGCAGAGGTTGTAGTTTGCATAAGAGATAAGCAGTCTGCTTTATCACATTTGAAGTTCAAGCCTTGAATAGAAATGGTAAAAAAATTGCTAAAAGTTTAGATCATGTTTCAGGCAGATGCTAAATAGAATTAAGACTATCAGCCAACTTTTAGTATCAAAGTTATTTTTTAGCCAATACTTAAGCAAGGTCGGATCAGATCAAATGAGCATTAAAAGACAATGCACATGTGGATGCTTGTGCGTTTTTGTACATGGTTTCTACAAAAAATGTCAGTACATTGCATAGTAAAATGTCATTTTCTGCGTTTGGCTGCAATCTCTTTTATTAGCGACCTGGCAGCTCATCAAAGCCCATAATTTAAAATAATAAATGAACAAGCAATTAGCTAGGTTAGAATCTAAAGGTCATATGATCTATGCTTTACATGAACAACTTCCACGTTAGGTTTGTTTTTATTCCCACAAAACTAAAGTAGATTAGTTCATGGTGTCAGTTAGATGGAGGACAGAACCACCATCCACAAATGCCGATCAGGCAATGTATTTGGTCAAATTGAACTCTGTTCACTCTGACAGTACCATATAATTGTTAAGACATGGAGTAAATCGTGTAAACATCCAACTATAATAACATAAATATCAGAAAGGCTTGTTTGAACAATATACAACCATTTCAAAGTTGGTTGATGATGCCATATTCACAATTTGTACTGATCTTCAAAATAGTTAATATCAATTTCTAATAAAAAAACTTGGGTGCAGATAAAAAGATTAACTGCCAACCTACCATTCATTGAACTACCGATTCTGTAAATTACGAATGGGAATATTGAAAGAAGTTGAGCAAAAAAAATTGTCAAGACCCATCATTTTCCATGCTCTGCCATTTGAAAACTAGAAATATAACAATGGTTAATTTTCACAGCCAGAAGAGTTGCCTTCTACCAAAGCAAAAAAGAATATTAATGTGGCATTTCAAAAAATATATAACATTGGCAAATTTTGCTAGGATATTTATGTAACGTACGAGAGATCTTTATGCATTATCGCATAATACCGCAAAACAAAAAGATTAATACTATCTGCATGGTAATATAAATCAAGGAGCGAAGTAGGTATAGATAGACACCCACCCAGCAGACAACTCATCATCAAAAATTACTGTTTCTACATCAAGAGCATGAACTGCACTCTTTATTTCAGCAACCTTTCCAGATCCAATATATGTCTTAGGATTTGGAGCCGCAAGCCTAAATAAAGAGCGCAAGGTATCAGCAGAAAACATAGAGAAACAGAGTTATGATGCCCATTCAACATTCAAGTATCAGTTTATATATTAAATGAATAAGATAAATCATGATTGACATCCTAATGATAAGCATAGTTTACGATTTCCTTACAGTTTAAAATAATGATTGCATGAATGTTGTTTCTTTCTCTTTTGAGTTACTATGTTTTAGAACTGTAATTGACCCATTGTATTATATTAATAGCTCAGTATTGTATTTGATTAATAATTCAAAACAAGATCTTGGGACTGGAAGAGTGAGAGGAGAATCTATGTATTGTAAGCATGGAGCTTCAAGTATTAGGTAATTAAAATTTTTAGATGTTAAAATAAACATATTATATTTGTTGTTATTTGGAATAGGTTGAATTTTATGATTTAGTGGTTCTTTTAATATATTGGAGGTTATGCAAAAATATATGAATAATTTGTTTTTTGTATTAGCAAATAAAATTTTAAAACTCCATCCGCCAATCTATTCCCACCATGTTATTCCAAGCTCACACGCTAGGTCATGACAAAATCAACCCAACCCTAATGTAACATCACAAAGCCAACAAATTCGGACATACAAACTTCTACATTAATCAATTATATGGTTTTAATTATAATTTTCTTTAAGAAAAATTAAACTAAATATGCACCAAACAAATATTTAAAGTGGCATCCTGATTGAAAAAAAAAAGGAGCTCTAAAGTGTAATAATTTGGAAATTGGTTTGACTAGCAAAATAAAAGGTCAAAAAAATTAAATAAAAAATTAGCATATAGATCATCAACTTTGCAAGTATTGCAATAATGGGTAGATGAAGCTCCTGTTTTATCTTATGAAAATAGTTAAAGCCTTACTTTTCAAAGGAAAAAAGTAAAAAATAATAAATAGAGACCACCATGTAAATAATCACAAAGGTGTAAGTTGTACACCTAAAATAAGAATCAGCTTTAGGTAAAATGACGAGATAGGTAAAAAAAAAAAAGAAAGAATAGTGGCTCACTTCTGATGTGTCATACCAACGACCAAAAGACCTGCAGTGTCTGCTAATTGTGCAAGCTCCTTAAGAGATTCTTCAATTCCGAAATTATCAGCTTCGGTATCTTTAGATTCAACACTAACTAGGTATGCTTTTTCCTCAAACACCTGAAAGAACTAGCATCATGTTCAGTTATAGCATGAGATTTAGAACAAACACTTAACATAGCATTGCTAATACGGAACTTCGGCTACACAAAACAAAACAACTCAAAGATTTACTTAACTCTTTTGGTTAGTTTTGATGTAAACAACATAAGAATAAAGCAAAACATGTTGTTGGATACAGAAGAAGAACACAGGCTTATACAACGGAATTCCTGATAAGTTTCACTTATTAGAATCATATGATGCTTCTTATAATGAACTCACCGAAAATGATTGGGATGGATTTTTTGTATTTTAGCATGGGAAAAAGAATGGGAAGAATTCAGCAGACATAAAAAATCTAGTCAAGCCCGTTATGTTTCCATTCCCAAAGAAAAAAAATGAAGGCATTCCCTTCATTAATTTCACTGTAAATAATGGAGAGAATTCAATCCGTGAATGATCCACTGCATCAATAAGGCATTACAGCAAGATTATTGAACGAAGCATCTACAAAATAAGGCATTACAGCAAGATTATTGAACGAAGCATCTACAAAACCCCTGCTTCAAGTGATTATACCGGATTTTGTCTTATTTTCCACTTTCCTTCAAAAATGGTTTCCAAGCATGGTTGGGGCAAGAAAAAAAGGGTAAAATGAGGTTCCTAACGATGTGCTTTTCATGGTGTGCCACCCTTGCCAACGACTAACATGTGATATGCTATTACCGACGCATCATTGCCAACATTTCACGTATCTGCTACTATGCGTTGATCTCGTCTAAAATTGACAGGCAAGCATTTACAACTTTTAAAACAACCGGGAGCACTTCTCACTAATTCAAAATGAAAATGGAACGTTATTGCTAACTACCAGGAGAAGAGTATACTCTTCCAACTAGCAAAACCCGGAAATATCGTACAAGAAGATAAATTATTTCTTGAACTAGTTTATCTCCGAAAGTTAGTGAGGTAACGTCGGATGTTCTATTTTCCTGCCCTATAATAAGAATAATATCATCGCCCTTTTCCTACGTTATAAGATAAAAAAACAAAACAAATTCAGAAACAAGTAGGGATTCCCACCTCTCTGCCGTTGTTCATCTTAAATCTATCGTAGTTGTTGACATCTAAATCAACGGCTTTCCTCTTTTTCCTCCCAAAAAACTCTCCATGAGAATGTAAACCCTCCATAATCTCTTCCTCCTCCTTCCCCTCCAATTTCCTCTCCAAATCTGGTAATCCGTTAACCTCCGCCATATCTGCAACATTATCGGTTTCGATTTCCACCTCCGTGGCATCTTTTAGGGTTCCGGCTCTCCAGGGCATCGCAAGATGACATATTCCACCCTTGGATAGCTTAATCCCAGTGAACGAGTGGAAGGAGTAGGGTTTCGCGGGTCGAGAAGGAATGGAAGGAACCGCCGTTGTTGGAGAAATCGCAGCAAGCAAGCGGCAAACTCCGATCATGATGGTGTTTCAAGCTTTTGAAAGAGTTTCTCCTAGTAATTTTTTCTTTGGCTCAGATTTCACCAACTCAGAAGATCTTGTAGGAGCAGAAGTAACGTCCTCGCAGCCTGCTTCGCCGAGCTGCTACAGTGACAGAAATTATTCTGTCTAAATTTTTAATATATATATATTTATAGTTCATGATCCAACTACGCCACTCATTTTTAAGAAAATAACTCTTAAAAAGTTCGCAAATTTAAAATTTTTAGTAGAATAAAACTTTTAATACTGTAAAAGAAAATTGAGAAACAGGTTGCATTTTTTGTGGAGATAATGGGGTATAGGTTTCAACTTATCCGTAAATTTGAAACTCCTAAATTTTATAATGTTCTCTCTTCATTGAGCTTAATTTTTTCAACAGAGAAATATGTCGTAGAAGCAACTACAACATAATAGTTTTCGCCTTAAAGGCATATCAAGTTCTCAAATATGACTGAATGCTTCAATGAGATTTTTTTTTTGAAAATGTATTCTTCAATTATTTATATGTCAAATATTGCAAAGAGACATGTTTATATATTTTGTATGTATTTTATATCTATTTTGTGTGCAAACATTTAGGAAGAGAAAGACTTGAAGTTGAAAAAATTGTAGCTTGAATTAATGATAGCTTTTTTATGTACACTTTGTATTGACATTGATTCATAATAAATAGCTTATAATGTTTTGTTTGATTAAAATTTTTTTGTAAAATAACATTTGTTTTATTGGTAATTTTTGTATTGATATTTTATTCTTACTGCATTCTCCATTCAACAATAAAATGTATTTGCTCACGATTGTTCTTTATAAGTTAAATTGAACTTGCACATTTGATATGCAACAAATACGTAACAAATACGCAGTTTGCATATTGTAAATATGCAGCAAATACGTGGTTGATACAATCTTTCATTGTTCAAGACCATCAATTTTTTATCTTTCATTATATATGTTTCTGCTTCTTGTCGCATTCATCAATAGAAATCGAAGTTTTAGCTCCTGTTCAAAATGGGCTATTTTTTTTTTAGTTGATGAAAATTTGAATTTTATTTTCGTGAGAAGAAGTTATATGATTCATGTAAAATTTTCTAAGAATTGGGATGTGATTGTAGGTAGAAAAAGATTAATTATATTGAAACTATGTAGTTGATTACTTGTCCTCTCTTTAAAACTAATCAATCAAAGAAGAAAATATATTTTAACTTATCCTCTCTTTAAAACTAATCAATCAACTACATATTAATTGTGTATTTACTGCGTATCAATTGTATATTTGTTACATATTTATTACGTATAAGTTGTGTATTTACTACGTATTTATCGGTTGGAATGAAATATGGATTATTTTGAATTTATGGAAACTTGATTAATTGCAGCTTTATATATTTCATAAAATTGCCCTCCACCTCATACAAGATTTATAACAAAAAAATCAAGTATATTCATCCAGAAAACCATATTGCTTATTTAATTTCTTCAAATTTATATTTTCTTTACTATTAGAAGAAATGAAGTCAACCTTTAGTTCTCAAATTCTTTTGTGATATCAATGTTGATTCAAGCTTGTATTTGGTATTAAATTACGTTTATTTTCTAGAATTTATGTTTATCTGTAAATCTAAATAAATTGTCAAGGTAACGTCACTATTTTTTTTTTTTTTTACTGCGTATTTACTATGTATCGATAGCGTATCAAATGTACACTCAGGAATGAACTTGTAAGGAATAATGATTTTGATAAATGTCAAGATAAATTTACTGCATATTAATTGTATATCGAGAGTGTATCGAATGTGCATTCAGAACTGAACTTCTAACGAATAATTTTTTTTTTATAAACTGTCAAGATAAATTTGTTGTGTATTTAATGTGTATCAATAGTGTATCGAATGTGCATTTACAATTAAACTTGTAAGGAATACATTTTTTTTGTTACTGTTAAGATAAATTTGTTGTGTATTTACTGTGTATCGAGAGTGTGTTGAATGTGCATTCACAACTAAACTTATAAGGATTTTTTTTTTTGATAAACTGTTAAGATAAATTTGTTGCTTGTTTGCTGTATTTTTGCTGTGTATTTAAGAATGCAGTATTATATTATTTGAATGAATCAAATACAAAGAGAAAAATAAATCGCGATCTGCAAAACACAAATGAACACAACAAATTTACGTGAAAAACCAAAATCTAGGGATTTTCCTCGCATAACTTCCAAAATTACTCTTACAACCAAAATTTCTTTAGGGGGTGTTGCCCTTGGAAACCCTCACAAGGGCTCTACCCCTTAACTCTGTGACCTGATTGGGAAGGTCAAACCCTGTCAGATGGCGCTGTTCTCTTGGACCCCCAACAAATATGTGAAGCGTATAGAAGAAAATTTATCATTCCTTCAGGCTGCAGTTTTTTTCAACTTCAAGTCTTCCTCTTCCTAGACATTTGCATACCGCCTTTCAGACTTCACATCCTGTGGGTATATCATCTGCTTGAAGAATACAACTTCCTCCTCTAAACCAGTCTTCATCTTCATCAACTTTTCCTCATTTTTTATTTCTCGGCAGGTATCAAAAGTGTATTGAGTTGAAATCCTAAATATTAAGAAGCTTTTGTGGGTATTTTCATTTAAAAAGAGAGTGTGGATTCTAAACCCTAAATTTGTACGGAAAACTTATGTGCCAGATCGGTAGGCCAGACAAAGAGATAAATAATATACAAAATTCATATTAAATATCCATGTGTCCAATACACATGTCACGATTTATTTGGAGTTCGGACGCAGAGCTATGTCCGGACTCCGCGTAGAATAATTTCTCGAAAATTGAAAAGATTTATTTAAAAAAATAAAATGTGCCACCACTAATAATCTAAAACAATAAAAAATTATGAATACACTAACATTAATAAGATGGTAGGAATAAGAGAACTTAACAATGTTATATGTATTACATTTAGTATCTACTTCATTTATGGCTTTCCTGCTTGAAAATTTGTGATAATAAGTAACAACATTTCAACACACATATAGACAAAAGAAAATAACTCAGTAGATACTAAAATATTTATGCTGACAACAAAAAAAAAACACTCAATGAGGTTTAGATGAAATCATCCACAGTGTAGATAGATTAAAAGTGCCTCTCTTCCTCTTAATTTGAGAAGACTTGTAAAATATATAATATAGAATTATATTTGCGTGAATGTGAGGGAGATTGTTGGAGTTGCATTCAAATGATGACGGGTCGGATGATGGTGAATGAATTTTGACAATCAGATGATGGTGAAAAGACGACAACGCACATGCAATGATTGTTAGATGACGGCAATCGGGGGATGACAATCAAACAACGACAATCAAGCAATGGAGATGGCAAAAGCTAGTGGTATTAATTTGCAGTTGGCAAGTCTATTGGTTAATCTGAAATATGGGATAGGAGAATTTAGTGGTAATTTAAATAGTAGTAAAAATAGGTGCATTACATATTTTTTTAGTGTTTGGTTTTGAGAAAACAAAATATAATGTAAAAGTTTGAGGCATTTTTTTAGAGGACTTTCAAATATCACAGGTTCCTCTCCTTTTGAGTCCCTCCTTCGCATTCATAGCCCTGCCCACACATCCAAATATCTTTAAAGTCTTGTTCTAGTTGTTGATCTAGTTCAAGCCAAGTTATCTTTATCTACTTCATATAATGTTGATTGTCCTATAAAAAGCTCGTATTTATGATCCAAGAATTTGTCTCGATCGGTGAGTAAATCTTATTAGTTAGCTCTACCTAGAGGCGTAAACTAGTCAAGCTAAGATGAAGTCACCCTAGCTTGAGCTTGATTGATTAATTGAGTTCGAGCTTAATTCTCCGAGTTCGAGCTTAATTCTCTGAGTTCGAGCCATTTTGTTTATAATGAAAGAAAAAAATATTATTGTGATTCAAATAATTATTAAAATAAAATTATAAAAAGAATGAGAAATTAAAAGATATATAATAAATAATCACTTGATATAAAAAATTAAGATATACTTCTTAAATATATTTAATAGTTTTATACTTGAACTCGTGAATTCTAATATATTTTAAGTGTATTTTATATTACTATTTTTAAACAAGTTGGCTCGTGAGCTAACTAATCGAGTTGAGACTGGCTCAAGTTTGGCTTGTTAACTCATCAAGCTTACTCATGAACCATTTATCGAGCCAAGCTTAAGCAGGCTTGACTCACACACCCCTAACCCTAACAACTAATATTTATAAAGTAGACCTTAATTAGCAATTATTCAGTGAAGGATTACATGTTGATCAACTATTTGGCTAGTATATAGTTATATATATAACTAATTCTAAATGCACAAACACTAACCTCAATCTATAAATAGGAAGTCAAGGGGCAAGCTCAATTTATATAATTTTGCATGCATATCATTTTGCAATGAAGCACATTTTATAGAAAAATTTGATTATATCACTATAATTTTCTCTCTATTGTATTATTCTATTTTTCATTCAACATTCTCAGTATTAGAAGAGGAGTATTGCATGAAAAAGTTTAACATCCTAAAAGGTGTGATGAATGTGGAGCACGCCAATAACTAGAAGATGAGTATTACATAAAGCCGAACAATATCCCAACATAAGAGATGAATCCTTTAACTTGAAGAATAAGGAGTGTGTAGCTATTTACAAACTTGCTAAATTCGATAAGAGGATCACTTGAATGATTCAAGGACCATTGAAAAGAATACTAAGAACCACCCATAGAGTGGAACGAACTAAAGGATCATTTAATTATGTTGTAAAGAGAAGAAGACATTTTAGATGTAAAGGCTTGACCACTACTCTAATCATCGATGAAAATGTATTACCTTGAAAGTGAGGTGTTAACTTCAACTCTGTCAAGAAGAGAAGAGAATCGATAAGTGGATGCCACCGCTTTGTTACTTCTTCTCAAGGGAGATTGCTGAGGCCAAGCCTCCAACAAAATTCAAAATCTCTCATATGGATTGATATAAATGAAGGATGGAGCTCTAATGTTTCACTTATTGATACTAAAATGCAATGAAATGTAGATTATTCTAGAATTCACCTTTAAGATGGTTCTTGCATTTGCCACTCAACACCATCACCTCTTTTCCCAAGTTCAATGAGATATTCACAAAACAATTTGTGAGCATGCAAACATCATTAAAGAACTTTGAAGCTTTATTATAGATAACGCAAGAGCCGACTGAGTCATTGAGAGGTTTCATCACTTAATTGTAGAAGAAAATATTTAATGTGAATGATTTACAACGGTTTTCAACATCGCCAGTCTCACCCAAGTTCCACGACAAAGAGATTTAGGTAATGCAAAAAATTCTGCTTACAATTACAAAAAAACAAATATTTTTGGAAAGCATGAAGAAAACAAAAATAAAAATTTGTTTGTGATATGGAGAGCAAAGTTGTCAGAAATATGCCCAAAACAGGCTCTAAGTTGATTGCTTAAAATGTAAATAAAATAATAGAACCAAATGCTCAAACTTTAAAGAAGTGAACAAACAAAACCAAAATGCTAAAGTTAATATATTTAACTAAGAAGTTTAAGATAACTAATAGAAGTTTATGTTGCTCCATTTGTTGGAAGTTTAGAATCCAGCTTAAGAAATTATGGATCCAAAGCACAAAAAACTTAAGCAACTTCTTATGAGTATGAAATATGTCAGCCAGACATTAATAAGATTGATATAAAATAATGCGATCCAACTCAGTCCTCGTTTGATTCCTCCATTCCCTTTTTTTTTTTGTTTTTTTTAGCGGAAGTATAGGAGCGGGAAATGGAGAAATTTTTTTTTTTCAGATCAGCAGAAATACAGAGGTTCGGGAGGATTTGTAGAAATCCCGAGCGCTCTAACGCTGATCAACAAAGAGCAGGGTAATCATAGCGCTATAGATTTAGAGCCACGACACTGTGTAGGTCGCAACTTCTCGAACTTGAGCGCCATAGCGCTTCGAGGTTGACTGGACAATTTTCTTTCATGTTTTTCTCAAGGGTTGCGTCTCTTCGAGTTATTAACTTGACTTTATCTTGAATTGTGAGTAATTAGTAGTGGCGAAGCCATGATTATTTATTTGCGACGGGGGGCCACAAATTTCTAATTTGAAAAATACCGTCAAGCTTTTCATTTGAGCTTGAAATTGACATTATAGTTTTTTTTTTTATATCTAACTTAAGGTTTTCATACCTAATTTAAATAAAAATATAATTTAAAAATATTTTATAATAAGCAATAAATATATAATAAAGCTACATCTTATTAATATAAAAATATATAACAAATAATAATTAGCATGAGAAAATATATAAATAAAGAGAGAAATATAAATGAAAAAAAGGTATAAAATGGTATAATAAAAATCAACAAAAAAATAATTAACCTGGTAAGAGATAGTGGAAAATAAATAAATAAATTTAAATCATCTCACCATCATCGTAGAGAGAGAGAGAGAAAAGGAGCAAGTACAAAAGGCTGTTAGTGATAACAAAAAAATTGACAATAAAGAGAGTGGAGAGGAAAGAGGCAGTGAAAAAAAAAAATTACTCCCAATGATTGGCTATAGAAAAATTATTGTGTGTGGAATCCGAACGTGTTCGGAGGGAAATTCGGGCATGCCACGTCACCGGGGCCTGTGCATCCGGTGACATGGGGCATCCGAATTCGTCTCCGAATGCATTCGGATTCCGCACACAATAATTTCTCGTTTTTATAAGAGGGTTTTTTTTTTTTTATAGAGAAGAGAAAAGAGAGCGAGAGAGAAGAGAAATCTATACATATCTCTCCCCCAGTTTCATCGTGGATTTCTTGGTTGGTGTGGCTCTGTGATTATTTCTTTATTTTGAATTTTTTCATGTTAAATGCTAGTGTCATTTTACTTTCTACTGTTTTTTTACTTCCTTGTTTGTTTCATCACGAAATTTTACTTCCATCCCCAACATTTCCAATATCTAAAATTTTTATATCATCAAGGGACTCAAATTCATTTCATACAACATTTCACATCTTGTTATCACCATACAAATATTTTTAATCTCCAAATTTCTCTATATATCTAAAAAATTAGCCAGCTTCTCATTCATCATTTCTCTCTTCTTTTATTTAGAAAATAATGTTTTAAGCAAGCATTTCTCTTATTTAAAATTTTCTAATATTTCTCACAAAAAACACGTTGAGGACTCTCTTGGAGTCATTTTTTACATAAATATCTTCCAAGAATATAAAAAATAAACTTATTCAATTACTATTTTATAAAATGAGAAGAATATATTACAAGGAATAAGTTATACATTGGATATAAACAAAGAGCCAAATAATATAGTGGTTTGTTACTTTGCTCCACTTATCCTCCAAAATGGCACAAACAACCCTATAACATTTGAATCTTCATCATTTTACTTTCTTTTATGTTTATATATTATTTCCTTAACTTTAGAAAGAACTGAATCATACATCTCATAAATTAAATGCAAGTAAGATTTATTTGTATCCGCAACTCTTAAGCATTTTAAATAATATTAATAAAATATATAATATATTTAACTTTATCCCAACATAAGTCATTAAGGTTTCGTTTGGAACGATTTTTTTATTGCTTATTGAAATAGCTTTTTACTTTAAAAATTAAAATTTTTATACTAAAATACTGCTTTAAAAAGTTGTAAGAAAGCCATCCTAAAAGAAGCCTGATTATTTTTTCTTCCACATATTTTACCTTTCAAATATTATATTTGTAATAAAATAAATGTTTTTGACTAGTCACAGCTTGAATAGTTTTTTTTTTTTTTTTAAAAAAAAATTTTAAAGCTTCTCGACAGCAAAATAATTGAGATAAAGAAGTTTTAGCCATAGAAAGTATTTTCAAAGTTGAGAAATCATTGAAGATAGAAACTCTCATAAAATGATTAATGGTAAATTTATAATATTTGCTCTATAAGTAAACCACCTGCTCTACAAATTGAAGCATTGTCAATAATAATTTGAACAATATTTGAAATACCTCTCATGTGAAGCACATTTACTCCTCAGAAATTTACATGTGAAGCACATTTTACTCCCCAGAAATTAGCGTAATTAAACCTTGAATTAATACTAATTAATTTTTATTAGATAATTCTATTACCCACTTAATTAATGATGAACTAATAAAAAAGGTCAAAAAAATCCCTCCACCTAAATTTACTCGTTGGAGCCAAAGTAGGGAGAACAAATATTCAGCCAAAGCTGTCACAATCAATGTTAAATCCAGTTTTGGTTATGGTAAGGGTGTCAATATTTGACAGGACACGAAAATTTGATCCGGACCCCCAGGTTGGACCCGACCCGATTTCAAAACGTTTAATTTAAAAAATTTGGATTCCCGCCCGCTGCCCCGCGCGCCCACTGCCCTGCGCCCGCTGACCCGTGTCCGCCACCTCGACCGCCGTCCGCCCGCCGCCGTTCCGACATTCCGGCGCTGAAAGAACCCAAATACAGGTCGGGTCGGGTCAACCCGGCAACCCGACGGGTCGGGTCCGAGTCAGAATTTTCGACCCTACCTATCCGGTTCGGGCTAGGATTGACCCGTTTAAACCCCGGGTTAGCTCGACCCGAGCCGAAACCCGATTTTGACACCTCTATGCTTTATGCTTACAATCACAAAAACAAAATTTTTTGGAAAGCATGGAGAAAACAACAATAAAAATGTGATTGTGATACGGAAAGCAAAGTAGTCAGAAATATGCCCAAAACAGGCTCTAAGTTGATTGCTTAAAATGTAAATAAAATACTAGAATCAAATGTTCAAACTTCAAAGAAGAAGTGAACAAACAAAACCAAAATGCCTAAGTTAATATATTTAACTAAGAAGTTTATGATAACTAATAGAAGCTTATGTTGCTCCATTTGTTGGTAGTTTAGAATCCAGCTTAAAAAATTATTGATCCAAAACATAAGAACTTAAGCAACTTCTTATGAGTATGAAATATGCCAGCCAGACATTAATAAGATTGATATAAAATAATGCAATTCAACTCATGCCTCATTTGGTTCTTCGATTCCGTGTGAAATCTGCTTGTGTTTATCTATGGGATGATATTGTTGTCTTAAACCTCAAGTCATTTTCTCATGCTCATTGGGGGGATTTACCACCAGCTTAGATTCGGGTGGCTTGCACATGAAATTTTTGTATTTGTACAATGTCAGGAGCTGTGTCCCGAGCGCTCCAGTGCTGATCGATAGAGAGTACAGCGTTGTAGCGCTCTAGATTCAGCACCACAGCACTGTGTAGGTCACAGCTCTGCGAACTTGAGCGCCACAACACTTCGAGGTGGACTGAAAATTTTTCTTTCTAATTTTCTCTCAAGGGTTGCGTCCCTTCGAGTTATTAACATGACTTTCTCTTTTATTGTGAATAATTAGAACATGAAGAACTGTGATAACAATGTAAGAGAGAAGAGAAAGAGTGAGTAAAATATAAAAGAGATATGTACTTATTTCTCCCCATTTTCATAGTGGATTTCTTGGTTGGTGTGGCTCTCTGCTTTTTCCCTATTTTAAATTTTCAACGTTAAATTCTTATATCCTTTTACTTTCTGCAATTTTTTTTTTACTTTTTTTTTTAATTTCATCACGATGTTTTACTTCCATCCCCAACACATATTGCAATCTCTAAAATTTTTATATCATCAAGGGATTCAAATTCATTTCATGCAGCATTTCACATATTGTTATCACTATACAAATATTTTTAATCTCCAATTTCTAAATTTTTTTAAAAAAATTAACCAGCTTCTCATTCATCATTTCTCTCTTCTTTCATTTAGAAAATAATATTTCAAGCAAGCATTGCTCTTATTTGAAATTTTCAAATATTTCTCACAAAAAACGTTGAGGGCTCCCTTGGAGTCATTTTTTACTTGAATATCTTTCAAGAATAAAAAATAAATAAACTTATTTAATTACTATTTTATAAAATGAGAATATATTACGAAGTATAAGTTGTAAATTGGATATAAAAAAGAGCCAAATAATATAGCGGTTTGTTACTTTGCTCCACATCCTCCAAAATGCTCATTTTACTTTCTTTTATGTTTATATATTATTTCTTTAACTTTAGATCGAACTGAATCATACATCTCATAAATTAAACGCTACTCAGAAATTAAGTGTATTTTAAGTGTATTTTATGCTATTAGTTTTAAACGAGCTGGCTCGTGAGCTAATCAATTGAGTTGATACTGGCTCAAACTTGACATGTTAGCTCATCAATCTTAACTCATGAACCATTTATCAAGCCAAACTTAAGAAGGCTTGAATCACACACCTGTAGTCCTACCAACTAATATCTATGAAGTAGACCTTAATTAGCAATTATTCAGTGAAGGATGGCTTCTCTAGAGTACCAGTTCATCAACTATTTGTGAGCATGCAAACATCATTGAAGAACTTTGAAGCTTTATTATAGATAACGCAAGAGCCGGGTGAGTCATTGAGAGGTGTCATCACTTAATTGTAGAAGGAAATACTTAATGTGAATGATTTACAACATAGCCACTCTCACCCAAGTTCCACGATCAAGAGATTTAGGTAATGCAAAAAATTCTGCTTACAATCACAAAAACAACATTTTTGGAAATCATAGAGAAAACAACAATAAAAATGTGATTGTGATATGGAAAACTAAGTAGTCATAAACATGCCCAAAACAGGCTCTAAGTTGATTGCTTAAAATGTAAATAAAATAATAGACCAAATGTTCAAACTTTAAAGAAGTGAACAAACAAAACCAAAATGCTAAAGTTAATATATTTCACTAAGAAGTTTAAGATAACTAATAGAAGCTTATGTTGCTCCATTTGTTGGAAGTTTAGAATCCAGCTTAAGAAATTATGGATCCAAAACACAAAAAACTTATGCAACTTCTTATTAGTATGAAATATGACAGCCAGGCATTAATAAGATTTATATAAAATAATGAGATCCAACTCATGCCTCGTTTGGTTTCCCTGCTCCCTTTTTTTGTTTTTAAACAGAAGTATAGGAGCGGGAAACGGGGAAATTTTTTTCTTCTAGATCGGCAGAAATACGGAAGTTCGGGAAGATTTGCAGAAATCCCGAGCGCTCTAGGGTTGATCGACAAACAGCAGGGCATTGTAGCACTATAGATTTAGAGCCACAACATTGTGTAGGTTGCAACTCTGCGAACTTGAGCACCATAGCGCTTCGAGGTTGACTGGACAATTTTCTTTCATGTTTTTCTCAAGGGTTGCGTCCCTTCGAGTTATTAAGTTGACTTTATCTTGAATTGTGAGTAATTAGCAATGGCGAAGCCATGATTATTTATTTGCGGGGCAAAAATTTCTAATTTGAAAAATACCGTCAAGCTTTTCAATCGAGCTTGAAATTGACATTAGGGTTTTATTTTTTTTTATATCTAACTTAAGTTTTTTATACCTAAATTAAATAAAAATATAATTTAAAAATATCTTATAACAAACAATAAATATATAAAAAAGCTACATCTTATTAATATAAAAATATAAAAAAAATAATTAGCATGAGAAAATATATAAATAAAGAGAGAAATATAAATGGTAAAAAAGGTTAAAATTGTCTAATAAAAATCAACAAAAAATAATTAACCTCATAAGAGAGTGGAAAATAAATAAATAAATTTAAGTCATCTCACATCATTGTAGAGAGAGAGAGAGAAAAGGAGCAAGTACAAAAGGTTGTTAGTGATAACAAAAAATTGACAATAAAGAGAGAGTGGAGAGGAGAGAGGTAGTGAAAAAAAAAATTACTCCCAATGATTGCCTGTTTTTATAGAAAAATTATTGTGTGCGGAATCCGAACGTGTTTGGAGGCG
This sequence comes from Dendrobium catenatum, assembly GCF_001605985.2. Taxonomy (NCBI): domain Eukaryota; kingdom Viridiplantae; phylum Streptophyta; class Magnoliopsida; order Asparagales; family Orchidaceae; genus Dendrobium; species Dendrobium catenatum. The sequence continues at coordinate 30,435 of NW_021420086.1, read as the reverse complement.
AATCTGGGCATGCCATGTCACCGGGCCCCAGTGCATCCGATGACATGGGGCATCTGGATTCACCTCCTAATGCATTTGGATTCCGCACACAATAATTTCTCGTTTTTATAAAGGGAAATTTTTTTTGATAGTGAAGAGAAAGAGAGAGCGAGAGAGAAGAGAGATATATACATATTTCTCCCAATTTTCATAATGGATTTATTGGTTGGTGTGACTCAATGATTTTTTTCCTTATTTTGAATTTTTCCATGTTAAATCCTGGTGTCCTTTAACTTTCTGTTGTTTTTTTTTACTTTCTTGTTTGTTTCATCACGATGTTTTACTTCTATCCCCAACATTTGAAATATCTAAAATTTTTATATCATCAAGGGACTCAAATTCATTTCATACAACATTTCACATCTTGTTATCACCATACAAATATTTTTAATCTCCAAATTTCTCTATATATCTAAAAAATTAGCCAGCTTCTCATTCATCATTTCTCTCTTCTTTTATTTAGAAAATAATGTTTTAACCAAGCATTTCTCTTATTTAAAATTTTCAAATATTTCTCACAAAAAACACGGTGAGTATTCTCTTGGAGTCATTTTGTACATAAATATCTTCCAAGAATATAAAAAATAAACTTATTCAATTACTATTTTATAAAATGAGAATATATTACAAGGTATAAGTTATACAATGGATATAAAAAAAGAGCCAAATAATATAGTGGTTTGTTACTTTGCCCCACTTATCCTCCAAAATGGCACAAACAACCCTATAACATTTGAATCTTCATCATTTTACTTTCTTTTATTTATCTTTATATATTATTTCCTTAACTTTGGATAGAACTGAATCATACATCTCATAAATTAAATGCAAGCAAGATTTATTTGTATCCGCTACTCTTAAGCATTTTAAATAATATTAATAAAAGATAGAATATAATTAACTTTATCCCAACGTAAGTCATTAAGGTTTCGTTTGGGACAACTCTTTTATTGCTTCTTGAAATTAATAGCTTTTTACTTTAAAAATTACAATTTTTATACTAAAATACTGCTTTAAAAAGCTGTAAGAAAGTCATCCTAAAAGAAGCCTGATTCTTTTTTCTTCCACATATTTTACCTTTCCAATATTATATTTGTAATAAAATAAATGTTTTTGACTAGTCACAGCTTGAATAGTTTTTTTTTATTTTTATTTTTTAAAGCTTCTCGACAGCAAAATAATTGAGATAAAGAAGTTTTAGCCATAGAAAGTATTTTCAAAGTTGAGAAATCATTGAAGATAGAAACTCTCATAAATTTATAATATTTGCTCAATAAGTAAAGTAGCTGCTCTACAAATTGAAGCATTGTCAATAATAATTTGAACAATATTTGAAATACCTCTCATGTGAAGCACATTTACTCCTCAGAAATTTACATGTGAAGCACATTTTACTCCCCAGAAATTAGCGTAATTAAACCTTGAATTAATACTAATTAATTTTTATTAGATAATTCTATTACCCACTTAATTAATGATGAACTAATAAAAAAGGTCAAAAAAATCCCTCCACCTAAATTTACTCGTTGGAGCCAAAGTAGGGAGAACAAATATTCAGCCAAAGCTGTCACAATCAATGTTAAATCCAGTTTTGGTTATGGTAAGGGTGTCAATATTTGACAGGATACGAAAATTTGATCCGGACCCCCAGGTTGGACCCGACCCGATTTCAAAACGTTTAATTTAAAAAATTTGGATTCCCGCCCGCTGCCCCTCGCGCCCACTGCTCTGCGCCCGCTGACCCGCGTCCGCCACCTCGACCGCCGTCCGCCCGCCGCCGTTTCGACGTTCCGGCGCTGAAAGAACCCAAATACAGGTTGGGTCGGGTCAACCCGGCAACCCGACGGGTCGGGTCCGAGTCAGACTTTTCGACCCTACATATCCGGTTCGGGCTAGGATTGACCCGTTTAAACCCCGGGTCAGCTCGACCCGAACCGAAACCCGATTTTGACACCCCTATGCTTTATGCTTAAAATCGCAAAAACAAAATTTTTTGGAAAGCATGGAGAAAACAACAATAAAAATGTGATTGTGATATGGAAAGCAAAGTAGTCATAAATATGCCCAAAACAGGCTCTAAGTTGATTGCTTAAAATGTAAATAAAATACTAGAATCAAATGTTCAAATTTCAAAGAAGAAGTGAACAAACAAAACCAAAATGCCTAAGTTAATATATTTAACTAAGAAGTTTAAGATAACTAATAGAAGCTTAAGTTGCTCCATTTGTTGGAAGTTTAGAATCCAGCTTAAAAAATTATGGATCCAAAACATAAGAACTTCAGCAACTTCTTATGAGTATGAAATATGCCAGCCAGACATTAATAAGATTGATATAAAATAATGCAATCCAACTCATGCCTCGTTTGGTTCTTTGATTCCGTGTGAAATCTGCTTGTGTTTATCTATCGGATTGTATTATTGTATTAGACCTCAAGTCATTTTCTTATGCTCATTGGGGGGTGCGGTGGGTTTACCACCAGCTTAGATTCGGGTGGCTTGGACATGAAATTTTTGTATTTGTACAATGCCAGGTGCTGTGTTCCGAGCGCTCCAGCGCTGATCGATAGAGAGTAGGGCGTCGTGGCGCTCTAGATTCAGTACCACAGCACTGTTTAGGTCACAGCTTTGCGAACTTGAGCTCCACAACGCTTCGAGATGGACTAACAATTTTCTTTCTCATTTTTTCTCAAGAGTTGCGTTCCTTCGAGTTATTAACATTACTTTCTCTTTTATTGTGAATAATTAGAACATGAAGAACTATGATAACAATGTAAGAGAGAAGAGAAAGAGTGACTAAGATAGAAAAGAGATATGTACTTATTTCTCCTCATTTTCATAGTGGATTTCTTGGTTGGTATGGCTCTGTGCTTTTTCCCTCCTTTAAATTTTCCACGTTAAATCCTTGTATCCTTTTACTTCCGTTGTTTTTTTTGTTTTTTACTTTTTTTTTAGTTTCATCACGGTGTTTTACTTCCATCCCCAACATTTGCAATCTCTAAAATTTTTATATCATCAAGAGACTCAAATTCATTTCATGCGGCATTTCACATATTGTTATCACTATACAAATATTTTTAATCTCCAATTTCTAAAAATATTTTAAAAAATTAGCTAGCTTCTCATTCATCATTTCTCTCTTCTTTCATTTAGAAAATAATATTTCAAGCAAGCATTGCTCTTATTTGAAATTTTCAAATATTTCTCACAAAAAACGTTGAGGGCTCCCTTGGAGTCATTTTTTACTTGAATATCTTTCAAGAATAAAAATAAATAAACTTATTTAATTACTATTTTATAAAATGAGAATATATTACGAAGTATAAATTGTAAATTGGATATAAAAAAGAGCCAAATAATATAGCGGTTTGTTACTTTGCTCCACATCCTCCAAAATGCTCATTTTACTTTCTTTTATGTTTATATATTATTTCTTTAACTTTAGATCGAACTAAATCATACATCTCATAAATTAAACGCTACTCAGAAATTAGTGTAATTAAACCTTGAATTAAAATTAATTTTTATTCGATAATTCTGCTACCTACTTAATTAATGATGCACTAATAAAAAAGATTTTAACCCATCGAGGCTTAGGGTGATTGGTGGGAGAGCAGGTTCGGAACCTCCCATTTTGGGTTTGAATCCCTCTATTAGGGCATCGGCTCTTTAGTGGGACAAAACAAGTGTGAGCCCGATGCCAGTGATTCGTCTCACTAGGTTGCGTCAATGAATTAATTACGCTCTTAAATACTTTCTTTGAAGTACCCACCAATGCTTAGCTTGGTTGGTGGGTGTGCTCGGTTGGGAACCCCCCATCCCGAGTTCGATTCCCTCGAGCGGCATTCGGCCCTTAAGTGGGGGCTCCAAAGCGCCGACTATGAGTTTGTGGTCTGGGTGGCCCATTAGGTCGGCTGGAATTTACAGACAGCCAAGCGCACTCGACGAAGTCAGGTATGACAGCGAATGGTTCCTCGTCATAAAAGAAAAAGTAGAAAGGACAAATATTCAGCCGAAGCCGTCACAATCACTATTAAGTATTAAGTCCAGTTATTGGTGGCCTTGTTCTACTCTTCGCTGTGCCGTCTGCGCTATCTTCTCCGGCACCGCTACTGTACACTTTCCCTCTACTATAAATGCCCCCAACTTCTCTGTACTCCTTCATCTCTCTCTCTCTCTCTCAATCTTCCAGTTTCGTCTTGGTTATGCTTGGTGAGACCTCTCTGTTTCTCTTTCTGTTCTCTTGTTATGGAAGTGATATATTTCATTTGTTTACAGTACTGCGTTTTTAATTAAGCAACTAAATTATGATGTTATGGAGGATATGGTGCTATACTTCTTTTATTAACTGATATTCTTGCTGGGTGAAGCTTGGATTGGAATCTGCGTTTCTTTTAGTCTCTGTTTTCCCCTTACTTTCTTATCCTTCCCAATATTTTCTTCATGATAAAGTTGTCAACAATGCACAAACATCTCCATCAAAGTAATTGAAAAGATCGTTTCGTTGCTATCATTAAGATTATCCTTATCACAAATAGATTTGTCTCCATTTGATTGCTAGCAGACAATATATACATATTTTTAAAATGCTAATCTTCATTGATTTTTTTGTTTCTATTTGAAAGATTTTGAAGGAGTTCTTAAAGTTTGAAACTATGGTTGATTTGTAGCTAAGAAAATCTAATTATGAATCTGGCAAATTTCGCCACTTTTGAGCCATGTAATGAGCAAATAAGGGATTGAGTTAGAACAGCTATATACTCTCAGATCCTTTAGCAGCGAAGTTTAGTGTTGGAGCTTCAATATTTTAGTTTATCAATGCATTGAATCTCCTTGCTTTTGTTTCTCTGCAATTTCCATGGAGCTGCATCCCATCTGCTTCAATGAAGTCTAATCTTGTAGGGTGTTAAGTCCATGGTTGAGTTTGACCTGGCACTTAGCTGATCTCAACCATCTAATCATTTCAAACTTGTTTGATTGATCACATCCATCCAAACTTAGATCGACAATAAATACATAGTAATTTGGAATAATCTAAATATGCTATTCCATCTCTTTTTCAATTATTTTGTTTGGTCACTGGATAGGATCCAGAGGCAAATTAGATCGTGTCACATCATTTTTTTAGTGTACCGAATGACATGACACAATCTTATTTGACTTCGAACAGTCAGATGACCTCACAGAATAATTTCTCCTTTTTTTTTGTAGCTTTATTCGTTATTGTTGTGTACGCTGCTTTATGCTGAAGGAGATGGTGAATTGGTAATCTTGAAATAAATATTATTGCAATATTTGAAGGAATGAAAAAATCATAAATAAAATATGCTTAATTAAAATTATAAAATTATTTATTTATTAAAAAGAATAACTGAATTTCATTACTGTTTTTTTTATGGTTCTAGTTTGCTGCAACTTTTCTGCTGCTTTTCATAAATTCTTTACATAAGAAATAGCTTTTCACAACCAAATTTATTAGACTCTGGAAGAAGTTTTTTTTTTTTTTTTGAAGGGAAAGCTGATGATGCCAGGATTTTTTTGCAGGTTGTGGTAATATTTGAAGATGGAAACTGTGCTAACATTTCTCTTTGCACTGCTATTCCTAAGTGGCTGGATGGCAGTGGGAGGAGTAGATCATCTCAAGTATAAAGACCCAAGACAACCTTTGAATGTTAGAGTAAATGATCTTTTAAGCAGGATGACTTTTGCTGAGAAGATAGGTCAAATGGCTCAAATTGCCAGGGAAAACGCAACAGCACAAGTTATGGCAGAGCGCTTTATAGGTACTTCATTTTCATAAATTATACTTTATTTCTCATCTCAGTCTCTCACGTCGAATAATTTTGGATGGGATGATGATGAATGTTGGTGCTACCCAGCTTCTCCTTGACGGTCTATTTGGCAATCAGGAGTTCCTGATGCTCTTTTCTGTTTGCTGGGATTCACGTTGTAGAGCATTATGAGTCCTTTTTTGTTTTGCTTGACCCTCATCTCCTGTCCTTCTTTGTAATTGTTTGCTTTAACCTCTTCGGCTGCCGGTTTTGTTTTTTTCTGTTAGCTTGATTTGTTTTTTATTTTTTATTTCATACGTGTAATCTTTCTTTTACTGAAATAAATGGGCTTCTGCCCTAGGCATGCCAATTCGGGTCAATGGGTCTGGTTCGGGTCGAACCCGGAATTGACGCATGCCAATTCGGGTCAATGGGTCTGGTTCGGGTCGAACCCGGAATTGACCCGGCACTATTTGGGTCAACCCAAATCCGATCCGTTTTTAAAAACGGGTTAGGTTTTCCGACCCAAACCCGACCTGAAACGAATGACTCGGGGTTGAGCCAAAATTGATAGTTTTAGGGTAAAAAGTTGGGTTAATCTTCGATTTTCGGGAAAAAAATAGGTCAATTTCGGTTTTCGGGTCAAATACGAGTTTTCGTGTCAATTTCGAGTTTCTGGGTCAACCCAAACCCGACCCGGTTTTTAAAACGGGTTGATTTGTTGAACCCGAACCCGACCCGTTTCGGGTCCGGCTTGACACCAACCCAGATTTTTCTAGATCGGATTTGGGTCGTGTCATAAAGTGACACCCCCCATTCTGCCCCAAAATTCCCCCCACCCCCAAAAAAAGAAGCAAAACAAGTAATATTATTTGAAAATAATGCAGGTAGTGTCTTGAGTGGAGGAGGAAGTGTGCCTGCTCCAAAGGCATCTGTGAAGCTTTGGGTGGATATGGTAAATGAGATACAGAAGGGGGCTCTTTCTACTCGTTTAGGGATTCCAATGATATATGGTATTGATGCAATTCATGGCCACAATAATGTCTATAAGGCTACGATATTTCCACATAATGTTGGACTTGGAGCTACCAGGTTTGTGTTTTTTCTTCTTGTTGCACAAAATTGTTATTCTACTTCCTATCTATGTTCTGCTAGCTGTTTATGTCAACTTTCCTACATCATTTTTGCTTTACTTTATGTAAGATTGTTCATTTTTGGTATCTTTATTAGTTATGGTAGTGATTTTCTGATGTGGAGTTTGGATCTATTAATCTTAAATGAATATATTATTGAGATTCTTTATGCTACAAACATTGAAACTTATTCCTCATAAAAACACTGTATAGTGTCAGAACTGTAGAAACTTGAATTCAGAGGAAGAAACACTTTCTCTCGAGTTTCTTGAGGAGGGAGGGAAGAGAGGGAAGAGGAGAGGGAGAACACTAAATCAGAAATTTTATTTCTTAACCATATTAAGCTATTACAATCTATAGCCTATTTATAGGCACAAAAGCAACATAACAAGCTACACTACTAGTAAAAAAAAAAAAAGAAAAAAAAAAAGAGCTACACAACTAGCTACAAACATAAAACTAGAACCAATATCTAACAAGAACAGTTAGTTTTTTTTTTCTAATGAGGTGTGGTACAAGCCACTTCTTTGTGACAAAAATTTGTTCGGTGATCTTGGTAGATATAGGTTTCGTTTGGGATGACTTTTTTATTGCTTATTAAAGTAGCTTTTTAATTTTTGTATTAAAAAGCTGTTTTAAGAAGCAGGAAGAGAGCCGTCCCAAGCCATAATCTTATCATATACGTAAAACTCGAGTGTTTCTTTAATAAATTTGAAAACTTACCACTAGGATATTAATTACTCTCAGGGATCCAGCACTCGTGAAGAGAATTGGTGCGGCAACTGCTCTTGAAGTTAGAGCAACAGGCATTCCATATGTCTTCGCTCCATGCGTTGCGGTAAAGAAACACAAAATATCAGAAAACAGTCCATTATAAAAAAAAAAACTTAGCATATTTTGATCCATATCTACTTCTTGAGCTTTTATAGGTTTGTAGAGATCCAAGATGGGGCCGTTGCTATGAAAGCTACAGTGAAGATCCACATGTTGTGCAGATGATGACTGAGATTATCTCCGGTTTACAAGGAGAGATTCTTTCAGATTCACGCAAAGGAGCCCCTTTTGTTGGAGGAAAGTAAGAACTCATCACAACTGCATAAATTAATATAACTCGAATGTGCACAATTCATACATTTGCGCTATCTAATTTGCATTGCTTTGCTTGTATATTACACAGAACAAAAGTTGCAGCTTGTGCTAAGCATTTTGTTGGTGATGGTGGAACACACTTGGGAATAGATGAGAACAATACAATTACGAATTTCCATGGGCTTCTTAGTACCCACATGCCTCCTTATTACAATGCAATCATCAAAGGTGTTTCTACTGTGATGGTCTCCTACTCAAGTTGGAATGGCGTCAAAATGCATGAGAACCATTACCTCTTAACTGATTTCCTGAAAAACAAGTTGCGTTTCAGGGTTAGCCTTCTTCTTATGATCAATAAGTAGCTTATCAGGTTCTATTAGTAAGCTCAGGCAAATCTCCCTTCTACAAGAAGAGTGGCAGATGATTGTGGTTACAGTATAAGGAATTGGGATGCCTTAGAGTTTTTATTGAGTAAATGTCTGAGATAGTCCATAGACTTTTAGGTGTATCTATTTAAGACTCAAATTCTTCTAAATTTTCAATTTAGTTCATCAACAAATCAAAATTTAGGCCTCGTTTGAGACGACTTAATTTTACCTTTTCCGTTTCAACATCCCATAATTTCTTTTTTTTTTTTTTGTTGTTGTTTAAATGTGACGCATGCTTGTTCGAAAACTCCATTTATTTACTGTTTTGAGAAGCATTATGGTATTAGCTTCTCCATTTAAAACCTCCATTTCTTTGATTGACATTTCTGAAATGGAAAAAGTAAAGAAACCAAAAGAAGCCTTAATCAAATTGGTCCTATCGTCAATCTGCCCTTTCCTTGGATAGAGATTTGTCGTGTGAAACTCTTCGAAAGGCCATTTTGGACTTCTTAAATCCAATTTCATTATTTAATACTAGCTCAAATGAATGAAATTGATCCTAATAAAATCCATGATTCCCTTATGAAAAGCTTCTCCAAGTTTTATCAAAAGAAATAATATAGTTGATAGCAGGACCAAATTTATTCAAATTTATTGAGTTGTGGCAACCAATTGAACACCTGTAAAATCTTAGGATTAAAATAGAAACCTAAAAGTTTGAGGATTATTTTGATCATTTACTCGGTTCTTATTCAAGATTTAGAATTGTCCTTTTATTAGGAATTTGTAATGAGAAATTAACATTTTTCAGTATTTTTATGCATAAATAGGGATTTTTAATATCAGATTGGGAAGGCATTGATAGGATAACCACGCCTGCTCATGCCAATTACACTTTCTCTATCCAGGCCGGAATTCTAGCAGGAATTGACATGGTCAGATAATCTTTTCTATCACAAAAATTCATAATAGGATTATATTAAGGGTCCTTAATACTTCTCTGTTTTCTCTCGTTTTGATTTTGGAAAATGTTTCAGATAATGATTCCATTTGACTATCCTGAATTCTTCGAAGACTTGACCACTCTTGTAAATAAAAACATCATTCCAATGAGCAGAATTGATGATGCTGTTCGAAGAATTCTTCGGGTTAAGTTCACAGTAGGCCTCTTTGAGAACCCATATGCAGACCTTAGCTTGGAGGCTGAGCTCGGAAAGAAGGTTTTCGTGCTCTTTTAATCTCATTTTGATTTCAGTTGCATAAATCAAAACATTTTGTGCTTTCAAAAGAAGTGATTTTGATTGGTATGAGCTGCTTGGCATTCAACAGGAACACAGGGAACTGGCCAGGGAAGCTGTGAGGAAGTCACTAGTGTTGCTGAAAAATGGAAAGAGCTATGTTAAGCCATTGCTTCCCCTACCTAAGAAGGCTAAGAAAATTTTAGTTGCAGGTAGCCATGCTGATAACTTGGGTTATCAATGTGGAGGTTGGACTATTGAGTGGCAAGGACTTGGTGGAAACAATCTTACAACAGGTTAATGCTTCTTTCCTCTCTCTAATGACCAATCAACCTAAGAATTTAAGTTTATGAGTTGTGCTAATGAGAACTTGTAGTGTTTAGTCCTTTCACTTATCTTTCAAGTTTCCATTTCTATATCGAAGCTTTAGGCTTTGTTTGGGACGGATTTTTTACTGTTTCTTAAAGCAACTTTTTAGATAAAAATTTTAAAATTTTGAACTAGAAAACTGCTTTAAGAAGCAGTAAGAAAGTTGTCCTAAACGAAACCTTAATCTAATATCTATGGATTGGCACAGGAACGACGGTGCTCGATGCAATCAGATCCTCGGTCAACTACAACACTGAGATTGTGTATTCTGAGAATCCAGATTCTTCTAATCTCAGCAACAATGAATTCTCATATGCCATTGTGGTTGTTGGGGAGGTTCCTTATGCAGAGACTTTTGGTGACAACATGAACCTTACCATCCCTGCTCCAGGGCCACATATAATACATAATGTGTGTGAAAAGATCAAATGTGTGGTGATTATTATATCTGGAAGGCCTCTTGTGATAGAACCATATGTCGAAATGATCGATGCGCTCGTAGCTGCATGGTTACCGGGCACTGAAGCGAAGGGCATCGCTGATGTTTTGTTTGGAGACTACGGGTTCTCCGGCGTCCTCCCGAGGACTTGGTTCAGGTCTGTTGATCAGCTTCCAATGAATGTTGGTGACCCACATTATGACCCCCTCTATCCTTTTGGTTTTGGGCTCAAGACAGAGCCGACAAACAGTAATAACTAGCCGGAGGGGTCTGCTTGGCAAAGGTGACGAGGAATTCTTAGTAGAATTGTGGCTTTATTTGAAAATTGGTGAGGCTCTTGAGGAATTCACAGGCAGGAGAGGCATGTTTGTATGTTTTATTATCTATTTTAATGAAATTTGATCTAGGGATTCATGCCACAAACCAACCTTTCACTATGGATTAGTTAATTCAATCGCCTTTCAACAAATCAAAGATGAATAGAAATATCAATAGAGGTGTTGATGATCTGAGTCAATCGAGCTCAAAGGGCCTTCTCAATATACATCAATTATAACTATAAGGAATAATATCAGCTCCATCAAAATAAATAAGAGTCTCTGATTATTGATGCTGGTCATCTTGGCATCAAATCTTAACTAGAGTGGTCTCAGCCCAGCAGCTCTGCCAATTATAAGGAATCTAGTATTGAGGCATAACTTAGATTTTGTTTGGGACGGCTAATTTTTAACGCTTCTTAAAACAATTTTCTAATACAAAAATTTTAATTTTTGTACTAAAAAATTGCTTTAAGAAACAGTAAGAAAGCTGTCCCAATCGAAGCTCTAGTAATACAAGGTTGCCGGCCTCTTCCTAAAATAAAGATGTCAATGCATCTTGATAAAAATTATATCAACATGAATTTAATAAATATTGAATTTAATATATATATAGTACTTTCTCAATTTTTACATTTATAAACGTAGCCAGTCTCACCCAAGTTCCACGATAAAGAGATTTAGGTAATGCAGAAAAATTCTGCTTATAATCACAAAAACAAAAATTTTTGGAAAGCATAGGGAAAACAACAATAAAAATGTGATTGTGATATGGAAAGCAAAGTAGTCAGAAATATGCCCAAAACAGGCTCTAAGTTGATTGTTTAAAATGTAAATAAAATAATAGAACCAAATGTTCATACTTTAAATAAGTGAACAAACAAAACCAAAATGCCAAAGTTAATATATTTAACTAAGAAGTTTGTGATAACTAATAGAAGCTTATGTTGCTCTATTTGTTGGAAGTTTAGAATCCAGCTTAAGAAATTATGGATCCAAAGCACAAAAAACTTGAGCAACTTCTTATGAGTATGAAATATGTCAGCCAGACATTCATAAGATTGATATAAAATAATGTGATCCAGTTCCGACTCCCTTTTCTTGTTTTTAAACGGAAGTATAGGAGCGGGAAATGGAGAATTTTTTCTTCTTCTCAGATTGGCAGAAATACGGAGGCTAGCTTGAGTTGATTTGCAGAAATCCCGAGTGCTCTAGCGCTGATCGACAAAGAGCAGGGCATCGTAGCGCTATAGATTAAGAGCCACAACACTTTGTAGGTCGCAAATCTACGAACTTGAATGCCATAGCGCTTCGAGGTTGATTGAACAATTTTCTTTCATGTTTTTCTCAAGGGTTGTGTCCCTTCGAGTTATTAACTTGACTTTATCTTGAATTGTGAGTAATTAGCAGTGGCGAAGCCATGATTATTTATTTGCGGGGGCACAAATTTCTAATTTGAAAAATATCGTCAACCTTGTCATTCAAGCTTGAAATTGACATTAGGGTTTTATTTTTTTTAATATCTAACTTAAGGTTTTCAAACCTAATTTAAATAAAAATAAAATTTAAAAATATTTTATAACGAGCAATAAATATATAAAAAAGTTACATTTTATTAATATAAAAATATATAAAAAATAATAATTAGCATGAGAAAATATATAAATAAAGAGAGAAAAATAAATGAAAAAAGGTTTAAAATGGTCTAATAAAAATCAACAAAAAAATAATTAACCTCATAAGAGATAGTGGAAAATAAATAAATAAATTTAAATTATCTCACCATTATCGTAGAGAGAGAGAGAAAAGAAGGAGCAAGTACAAAAAGTTGTCACTGATAACAAAAAAATTGGCAATAAAGAGAGAGAGTGGAGAGGAGAAAAAAAATAACTTCCAATGATTGCCTTTTTTTTTTTTTGGAGAATTGGGGTTCTTTTTTTTTTTTTTGGAGAATTGGGGGCAAAACCCATATATTAATCAATGAAAATAACAAAGGCTAGTTACAAGTAAGTATAGAAAAAACATATACCACCTCAAAACCTTAAGAAAAGTAAAACAATACAAAAACAATGAGGGAATAAGGGAAAAACAAAATGGACTCAGGTAAAAGAACTACATCATAGCTGTATCAAGGCCAGGCTTATGAAAAGCCAAAAATCCAGCATAGTGCACTGGTTGCCAGTTCCCAGAATGAATCGACCCTCGCAGTGCCAAGAATAACCTCCCACAAAAAACCTGGTTGCCCGAAGACCATCCAAGGATACCGGATTGATGTAGTCCTTGCTCATCATCGCCCCAAAAATCCCAATATCCAGAATAGCAGCCAAAACCACAAACAATAAGTCGGTATAAGAGTGTCAAAGCAGCATTGAGTTGGTCATGACATAAACCAAAAATCTCCCAGCAAAAAGGCACCACCATCCAGCTACAAGAAGAAGCAGCAGAAACAACAACAAAAACAGAGCAGAACACATTCAACAAAAATAGAATAACCCTCCAGAATTGATTCATCTTCTAGAAAAATACCTTCAGGGAAAAGCCAGAGACAAGAAATTCAGCCGAGAATCCCAATAAATTTCTCTTTAAGCATATCATAACCATTCCAGTGAATCGTTTTAGCACGGATAGCCTTAATAATATCAAATTTTAAGTCAAAAGAAGACTTCCACGTATTCACAAAATGCCTGCTATTCCTCTCCCTCCAAGTAAAATAGATAAGTGTGGCCAGTGAAAGAAAACAGAACTGCTTATCCTTCTTATCAAATTCTCGTAAATTATCCAGGAAATCATAAATTTGCAACAGATTAGGCCTAAGATAAAACTTAGAAGTAACCGGGAGCAATTCAGTGAGCATAGTGAACGTATAATCACATTCAAAGAAAATGTGAGAATGATTCTCAACATTACCACAACAGAAAGAGCATAAACGTGGAACAGCAATACCTCTTAAAATAAGGTTATTTGCAGTTTTTAACTTCACTTTTAATGCCATCCAAGCATAGCAAGAAAACCTCAAAGCATGCCATTTATGCCATATATACTTAAACCAGTTCACATTATCAACCTGATTATAAAAATGAGCAATAATCTTCTTCGGGGGAGGAATGGGGGAGCCATCCCAGGTGAGAACTGGTTGCTCCCCCCAAATGGGAGTGTTAGCAATAAAAGAGGAGATCACATCAGGTAAATCAGCTGGAAGAGCCCAGTGGTCATCAAAAATAAAACTATTTACTTTAAGATAAGACAAACTGGAAGAGCAGCAAAATTCAGCCAAAACTTTATTCTTACACCAAGGATCCTACAGAAAGGATAGCTAGATTGTTGTTTTTTTGAACTGAGAGAGAAACAATAGGAAGGATAGAAGCAGCCACACTACAAAAATACTTTCAGAATTTAGATGCACCAATCGAAGGAGGTTTCCAAGGCGACTCAAATTTCTCTATGTACCAAATCCCAATCAGAGAGTTATTATTATACATTCTAAACAGAAAAGAAGTGGCCATTTTATGGTACAGGTAGTCAAAGGAGGGAAGCCCCAAACCACCTTTAAATTTAGGAAGAACCACAATATTCCAAGAAATGAGATGAAGCTTTTTATCCAAAATATTGCCAAAAAAGAGGAATTTGGAGCAAATTATATTGATAGCTTTCTAACATGCCTTAGGTATAACAGCACCACGAATCCAGTAGGCAATAGTATTTGCAATAGTGAACTTTAAAAATTGTAATATACCTGCAAAAGAAAGAAATTTAACTTTCTAACCCGCAAGTATAGTAGAAATTCTACTCATAAGGGGTTGGAAGTAAGTGAAATTGAGTCTAGAGGTGGAAATGGGAAGGCTAAATATGTAATAAAGTCTTCCACCCGAGAGATATCAAGACATACATAAATGGCATTGATGTCATTCACAGAAGCAAATCTTTTAGAGAAGAGTAAGGCACTCTTAGTGGGATTAACATGAAGGTCGGAAGCCGCACCAAAATAATGAAGAATCTTCTTAAGAGAATTAGCATTGTAACTAGTAGCATGGCCAAAAACTAAAAGATCATCTGCATACATCAGATGATTGAAATTGAGATTGCGGATTTTCAATCCCAAAAAGGCATTATGAGCATCAAGGCAGGCAGATAAGGCATCCATAATAATACAGAAAAGAAGGGGAGAGAGAGGGCACCCCTACCTCAATCCAGAAGAAGAGGGGAAGAAGCCCTCCAAAGCCCCATTGAGGCAAATAGAGAAATGAACATCCGAGATACATCCCTTAATCCAATTAATAAAGCCATCCGAAAAACCTTTTTGTCTCAATCTGTTCAAAAGGAAAGTACGAGAAACAGAGTCAAAAGCTTTCTTAATATCAAGTTTGGCACATAAATGCTTATGTCTATCTTTGAACTCCCTCAAGACTTCAAAAGCAAGAATAATGTTGTCGGTAGAGCACCTATTAGAAATGAAACCCGATTGACTCTCATTAATAATCAAAGGAAGGTTAGGTTTCATTCTATTAGCAAGGATTTTAGCCACAATCTTATAAAACAAACATTGCATAAGGATATGGGCCTGAAATAAGAGATGCTATTAGAATGTGTGCCCTTAGGAATCATAGTGATAGCCGTGGCTTTAGCCCCTTTGGGCATGCTACCAGAATTGAAAAAGTGTTTAACAGCTCTACACAGGTGATAACCAATAATGTGCCAAGCCTTTTGGTAGAAACAAAAAGAAAAACCATTCGGACCTGATGCAGAAGTGGATTTACCCTCAAAAACCACCTTTTTATCTCTTCATTTGTAACCGGATTCAGAAGGGTAGGAATTAAATGGGTAGGGACCATATTACCAACCAGAATGTTGTAAGAATTTTCCATAGGGGGATTGGGAGAGTTGTAAAGCTCCCTAAAGTGACTAATAAGAGCTTGAGCCAAGCCCTCATGAGAAGAAACAGTCCCAGAAGCAGTAGTAAATTCCTTGATAGAATTCCAATTTTTTCTAGATCTGATCTTGGCATACAGAAATCCAAGATCATCCTCTCCTTGGGTTAGCCAA
The DNA here is from genome assembly GCF_001605985.2 of Dendrobium catenatum. Classification (NCBI taxonomy): domain Eukaryota; kingdom Viridiplantae; phylum Streptophyta; class Magnoliopsida; order Asparagales; family Orchidaceae; genus Dendrobium; species Dendrobium catenatum. The sequence continues at coordinate 14,634 of NW_021420086.1, read as the reverse complement.
TAAGCCTTGGCCCGCTGAGAAATCCAAGAAAACCAAGCAAACTGAAATGAGGCTAATCTGTCATTAGTTTCCTTGAGAGAAGCATTTAAAGCTATGTTTAATGGATCCAATTGAATGCCAGATAAGCATTGCTGCTGAATGCTTTTCATTTCTAAAATACTGTTAGAAATGAAATTAGAGGAGTTCCAATCCTTCCCACGAATAACCAACTTAAGCTGCTTCAAACAATCATAAAAGAAAGCTGTAGGACTGGCACAAACATGTCTATTAAAAGCTTTAAATCCCTATTCCCAAAAATCATCAAATTTAGTCCAAAAAGTCTTGAACATAAATCTAGAAAAGTTTCTTTTTAAGTGAGTAGCAAAAAGGATTAAAGGGGAATGGTTCGACCCATGAGGGTTGTCAACTTTATAATAGGCTGTAGGAAAAAGATCCAAAAAATAAGAATTAACCAGAATTCTATCAAGTTTAATGTGAATAGGATTATCACACCGTTGGTTAAACCAAGTATAAAACAGCCCCACCGAAGCCAGGTCCTGCAGACCAGAGTAAAAAACAAAGTTGTTAAGTTCCCCTAATCTATCCACAGACAGAGAATTACCCCCAAATTTTCTCCTTCAAACCTACAGCAATTGAAATCCCCCATAACAAGCCATGGAAGATCACCATTCATAAAAAAACTTAACATATCATCCCACAGAGCTCTCTTTTCAACCAAATCATTAGCATCATAGACCATAGAGAGGAAAATAGGGGGAAGGGAACCAGATTCCATAATGCCGTGAATCACTTGAGAAGAGGTGAAGGATGGTTTGAAAGAAACCTGGGAAGAGTCCCACTTAATCCATATTATGTCGGGTGAAGAACAGGAAAAATTATCACAACTCATCTCATTATCAAATAAGGCATGGGTGTAGAAGTACCAAGGGTCCATAATAGCAGAATGATGAATTTTAGCTTCTAAAATACAAAGAAGCTTAAGACTATAGGTGGCAATGAGGTATTTACAATATTTGGCCTTGACAAGGTTGTTGAATCTCCTAACGTTCCAAGCAGTAATAGCAGGCAAAGACATGGATTACTTTGGTTTTTTGGCCTTCTTGGCCGTTTTTGGCTTTGGTTTTTTAGCATGAGAATCAATTTTACTAGAAGGAGGTTTGGAGGAAGAGGGGGAAGCTTTAGAGTTAGAGGAAGAGGGGGCAACATCTTGGGTCCTGAAAGTGGAAGAGCTTTCCACATCAATATTATCATCAACGAGATTGTCAGGAGTATGCACTGGCAAAGCAGCGAAACTGTTGGCTAAGATAACTTGAGAAGGCTGTAAAAACAAGTGAGGGAAAGGTTGTTCGGAAGAAGAGGCTTCTTCATGAGGTAAGTTGAGGTTGAGAAGGGGGGGGGGGGGGGGGGGGTTTCCGGGGGGGGGGCATTTTATCTGGAGAGTATTGAGATAGGGGATTAGCAAGAGTTGGTTCAGAAGGAGGAAGTTCCTGTAATGGATGAGATGAATAGGCGCCAGTGGGAAGAACTGGATTATAGACAGGATTACCATTGGTGGAAGGGATAGCATTTAAGTTGCCAGCAGGCCTTGAAGATGACCTAGCAAAGAACCCGACTTTTACTCCTGCCATGAAAAACAGGTTTAGGAGGAAGAGAAGGTTTCAGATTTGGGTTAGAGGGACAGAGAGCAAAGGAATGAATGAGGGAACCACAACCTTCGCATTTTGAAGGCTTCCAATCATAGACCACTTTGAGAATTAGATCTTCACCATCAATCTCTAAACGGATTTCATCCGACAAAACATAGGTCTTATCAACTTGCACACATATACGAGCAAAGGTGAGCCTCGTTCTCTTAGCAGTAAGGGAGTAATTTACATATAAAGGGATACTGATGTAGCTTGCGATCTTAGAGATACCTGAAGAGGTCCAGAGAGCAAGTGGAAGATTGAGAATTTTAACCCACAGAGGGATCGCCATTGTTTCATCCCGCCTAGGCTAAAACTTCGGAGACCACTTCTGAAGGAAGAACAGTTTACCAAGCAGGAACTAGGGGCCTCTCGACTAGATCATATCATAGTCTTCGATAGAAGTGAACTTCAGCAGGAAGAAGTTGTTAGCAAGAGAGAGAAGCGAGAAAGAGCCTTTTAGTTTCCAAGCTTTGTTTATGGCCGCCAGAAGCCTTTCGTAATAAGGCCTTTGACCTAGTGAATATCCCACCAGAGAAAGTTCCCACAACCCCTTGCCTTCAGTAAGCTCGGTAGTCGCAAAAGAAAGCTTTTTGGTAGGGTTGACAAATGACATTGGCTAATCCTCCCGAGACGAAGGAGGAGCTGAGAGGTTGTTAGCATAAGACTTAGCAGGAGGAGGGGGAGGAGCAGCCCCTAGCAAGGAAGAAGATCCCGCAAGGGGGGAAAGTCGAGTGGAGAAGCAGCCATCTCGGCCAGACGGCCGAAGGGAAAAATCACCAAAGCGCGCCAAAACCCAGAGCTTCTCTCTCTAACACATCCAATTCTTATTCACCCTGTTTTTATAGAGAAATTATTGTGTTCGGAATCCGAATGTGTTCGGAGGTGAATCCAGGCATGCCACGTCACCGGGGCCTAGTGCATCCGGTGACGTGGCGCATCCGAATTCGTCTATGAATGCATTCGAATTTCGCATACAATAATTTCTCATTTTTATATGGGGAATTTTTTTATTTTTTTTTTATAGAGAAGAGAAAGAGAGAGAAGAGAGAAGAGAGATCTATACATATTTCTCCCAATTTTCATAGTTGATTCTTGGTTGGTGTGGCTATGTGATTTTTTCTTATTTTGAATTTTTCCATGTTAAATTCCAGTGTCCTTCTAATTTATGCATTGGAGCAAAAGTTGCCCCCCAGTCGGGAACCACTTTCCCACAGACGGCGCCAAACTGTTGCGTGTTAGAAAATACGCGGCGGTAGAGTTTGTAAATTCGCGTCTGAGCGTTGTACGTAAGTTTAACACACAAACAGGAAAAAGGAATGAACACCAAGAGTTTTTACGTGGAAAACCCAAAAATGGGAAAAACCACGGGGCCTCGCCCAGTTGCAAATTTCCACTAGTGTCTTCGTAGATTACAAATGGCGGATTTCTTCCCACAAGTCGGGATAATCCAAATACAACTTGTCTTTTCCACGAAATTCACAAAACCCTGCGAATTCCCTGAGTTTCCTGAAAATCCGGCAGAGTTCCGGCGTCTTCAAGCGGCAGGAAGAACTCCGGCGGCGGTGGTCGAGGAGGTGAGGAATCTCCTATTCCCCTTTCTCCTTCTCCTTCTCTTCTTCCTCTCTCTCTTCACTTCCCTCCCCTTGGTGTAGAATGAGGGCTCTATTTATAGTTTTTCTGGAGTGGCATAGCCCGTAAATAGGCGTGAGATCAAGGGCGAACAGGGAGTGGTTTGAATGGACGGCTGATATCGAATCCTTTGATCATGCACCGTTCGTTGGACATTTGAAGGCCTTAATGATTTCAGAATTTGATGATCTTGGGCTCGTTGGATTCGTCTCGTCGAGCCGTTCGATTCAAGTATAAGCTCGTCAAAATCGGAGACCGTTTGGTAACTCAAATTGCGGTTTGAACCTCCCAACAGCGCTTCGAACCTTTGATTCGGACTCATTTGGGCTCGGATTGGGTTGATCTTGGTGTCGTTGGGTTTGTATTTCCGAGACGCTCAGTTTGACTGTAAGCTCGCTGAAATCGGAGTTCATATGCTCCCGAAATTAATTTTTGAAGTTTCCAACTAGGTTTTGCCTCGAGATTCGTGCCCGATCAAGATCAGACAAATACCAAATATCCCAACAAAAATAACAAATAAACCAATATCTAAATAAGAAGAACCCATTATAACAAAAAATATCAGCAAAAGAAACTATGACAAAACAAAAGACTGTCCATCTTTTAACTTTACTTTGCATTCATTATTTCTTAGCCAAAATCACGAAAAAAAAAACAATTCACATGTATTTTAAATTTATACTTCATCAGAAACAATTCACTTTATATTGCATCTTCAATCGTTGCTAAAAAAATAAACATGTATTTTTAAATATTTTTGTATATTAAACATTTTTAGAAAGTTGTGAGAAGCACAATCAAATACAATTGTGATTAATAATTTGAAAAAAATAACGCTAAAAAAAAGATTGTCCCAAACAACTTTAGATGCAATTAAAAATATTTGTTTGGGGGGGAAGTCATAGTTATTAATCTAAGATTTGTTTTCGTTAATTAATCTATGGAATATACTAGAATTAATGTTATAAGCTGAATAATTTTAGGCTGTACTTTACAAAAATCTTTGAACTAAAAAGTTATAACCTGGAAAAAGTGAAAATATGGCGTACTTTAGTTTCTCAAAAAAAAAAAAAAAAAAAACTTTTGGATTATCAATTGTTTTCATTTGGACCCACGGCCTGAAGCGTTAGCAGCTCGGACAAAACACGAAGTTATTGCTGCCAATTTGCTACTTCCTAATTATGGGCCAGTTCTATAGTGGCTAATTTATTAATATTTAGACCTAAGTAACTTGATGATTCGACTGCACTTATGGCCTTTATGGCTGAAGAATTTTTTTTAATTATAAGAAATTTAACTCTTGTTTGTTTTTTTTCTTTATTTTTTAGTCGTAATTTATTCTTAGAATAAGAGATTGAACCAGCACGGCGCGGATTCCCGCACATGCCTGTCGTTTTAGTTTTATCAAAAAATATAATAATGATATTTTATTTATTTTTCTGCTTTAATATTATGGCCAAGCGGAGTTCTTTTTTGGCTGCATTTTGAGAATATTTATAACAGAGTGTATGAAAAATTACAAATCAAGAAATTTCTGTGCTCGATGAGGATCGAGCGAGAAAGAATACTCCCTCCAGTATGCCAAACTTAGATCATAAGAAGCAAGACAAAGGCCTAAGAGAAACGTATAAATATATTAATACACTATATTATGGCCTGCCAGTTCGTTCTTCTGCCTTTTCAGTTTAGGTATAAATATTGATATTGGATGAAAATTCAGCAGTCCTTTATACGACGACAATTGGAGTATTATTCTTAAACATTTTTGCATGATGTTTTTGAAAAGCGGTGTGATTTTTGTCTGACAAAAATTTTATTTGAATCTAAAAATAGTACTTCAATTCAATTTAAAACTTCAAATATATTTTACATAATTTTATGATAGTGGGTTTATTATTTTTTATTAACAAAAATAGCTTATATAGAACTAAAAAGGGCTTACATAAGATAAAGAGTAAAAGCCAAACAAAACCAGAAAGAAACAATAGAAAGTACATAGAGAACTCCAAACGAGGGCTCAATAGAAGGCTTGGACTCCCAGCACTCCCCGAAGCCACGCAAGGACCATTCCAATCATGGCTAACAAATCACCACAGGTTGCCCACTAGCTATGACGCGGAAGGAGCGAGCCTAGCCACATCATAGCCCCAATAAAATCGTCGACCCACAGGAGAAGGCCAAAAGTCAAACCAGCATATAAAGCATTAGAGAAAGTCACAGGAATAAGGGGCAATCTTCCTCTTCCTGCCCTCCACAAAACCTCCATGGAAGCGACAGAAAGTAAACATCAGGTCGATCACGAAAACATGTTTAAACTCATACCAGGATCTATAACCAGTCACAATAATGCAAAACAGTAATTAAATATCATATTCAACATACTCAAAACAAAATCATATACATCAGTGATGAGCAACATGATAACATACTTAAACGATTTACAAAAATCTAAT
>NW_021420086.1:0-8764 GCF_001605985.2 Dendrobium catenatum | reverse complement strand
TGCACTGTTCGTTGGACATTTGAAGGCCTTAATGATTTTGGAATTTGATGATCTTGGGCTCGTTGGATTCGTCTCGTCGAGCCGTTCGATTCGAGTATAAGCTCGTCAAAATCGGAGACCGTTTGGTAACTCAAATTGCGGTTTGAACCTCCCAACAGCGCTTCGAACCTTTGATTTGGACTCATTTGGGCTCGGATTGGGTTGATCTTGGTGTCGTTGGGTTTGTATTTCCGAGACGCTCAGTTTGACTGTAAGCTCGCTGAAATCGGAGTTCATATGCTCCCGAAATTATCTTTTGAAGTTTCCAACTAGGTTTTACCTCGAGATTCGTGCCTGATCAAGATAATTTTGCGATGCCGTATCAATGCTTATATATTATTTCTTTAACTTTAGATCGAACTAAATCATACATCTCATAAATTAAACGCTACTCAGAAATTAGTGTAATTAAACCTTGAATTAAGATTAATTTTTATTAGATAATTATGTTACCTACTTAGTTAATGATGCACTAATAAAAAAGATAAAAAAAAAACCCACCTAAATTTACTCACGAGGCTTAGGGTGGTTGGTGGCCCTGGTGGGAGAGCAGGTTCGGAACCTCCCGTCCCAAGTTCGAATCCCTCTACTACGGCCTCGCCTCTTCAGTGGGGCAAAATAAGTTTGAGTCCGGATGCCAGTGATTTGTCTCAGTAGTTTCCGTCAATGAATTAATTACGCTCCAAACACTTTCTTTGAAGGGAGAAATTATTGTGTACGCAATCCGAACATGTTCGAATGTGCGTATACACTGTTTTTTTTTTTTGCGTATTTTTTTATACATAATCTTTTCTACATATTTTTTGCGTATTTTTTGTGTATTTAATGATTTTTTTTTTTTGGCTACTTATTTTGACACGAAAAAATTATGTATAAAAAAATACGCAACAAATTAAATAATGTATACGCACATTCGAACACGTTCAAATTACGTACACAATAATTTCTCGTTTTGAAGGACCCTGGTTCGAGTCAAAGTAATAAGAACAAATATTCAGCCGAAGCCGTCACAATCACTTTTAAGTCCAGTTATTGGTGGCCTTATTCTACTCTTCGCTCTGCTAGTCTGCTGTCTGCGCTAATGCGCTATCTTCTCCAGCACCCTACTGTACACTTTCCCTCTACTGTAAATGCCCCCGACTTCTCTGTACTCCATCTCTCTCTCAACATCTCTCTGTCTTTCAGTTTCGTCTTGGTTATGCTTGGTAAGACCTCTCTCTCTCTCTCTCTCTCTCTCTCTCTCTCTCTCTCTCTCTCTCTCTCTCTCTCTTTCTGTTCTCTTGTTATGGAAGTGATATATTTCATTTGTTTACAGTACTGCGTTTTTAATTAAGCAACTAAATTATGATGTTATGGAGGTTATGGTGCTATTCTTCTTTTATTAACTGATATTCTTGCTGGGTGAAGCTTGGATTGGAATCTGCGTTTCTTTTAGTCTCTGTTTTCCCCTTACTTTCTTATCCTTTCCAATATCTTCTACATGATAAAGTTGTCAACAATGCACAAACATCACCATCAAAGTAATTGAAAAGATCGTTTCGTTGCTATCATTACGATTATCCTCATCACAAATAGATTTGTCTCCATTTGATTGCTGGAAAACAAAAAAATATATTTTTTAAAATACTAATCTTCATTGATTTTTTGTTTCTATTTGAAAGATTTTGAAGGAGTTCTTAAAGTTTGAAACTATGGTTGATTTTTAGCTAAGAAAATCTAATTATGAATCTGGCAAATTTCGCCACTTTTGAGCCATGGAATGAGCAAAAAAGGGATTGAGTTAGAACAGCTATATACTCTCAGATCCTTTAGCAGCAAAGCTCAGTGTTGGAGCTTCAATATTTTAGTTTATCAATGAATTGGATCTCCTTGCTTTTGTTTCTCTGCAATTTCCATGGAGTTGTATCCCATCTGCTTCAATGAAGTCTAATCTTGTAGGGTGTTAAGTCCATGGTTGAGTTTGACCTGGCACTTTAGCTGATCTCAACTGTCTAATCCTTTCAAACTTGTTTGATTGATCACATCCATCCAAACATAGATCAACAGTAAATAAAAAGTAATAGGAAATAATCTAAATATGCTATTCTATCTCTTTTCCAATTATTTTGTTAAATCACCGGACAGGTCAGGAGGCAAATCAGAGTGTATCACGTCATTTTTTTGTTGTGTACCAGATAACATGACACAGTCTGATTTGCTTCTGGACGGTCCGCACAGAATAATTTCTCCTTTTTTTTGTTGTTTGGAGCTTTATTCGGTATTGCTGTGCTTTATGCTGAAGGAGATGCTGAATTGGTAACATTGAAATAAATATTATTGCAATATTTGATGGAATAAAAAGAATCATAAATAAAATATGCTTTATTAAAATTATAAAATTATTTATTTATTAAAAAGAATAACTGAATTTCATTAATGTTTTTTGGATAGTTCTAGTTTGCTGCAACTTTTCACAAAATTTTGACATGAAAAATAGCTTTTCATAATCAAATTTATTAGACTCTGGAAGAAGTTTTTTTTTTAAGGAAAAGCTGATGATGCCTGGATTTTTTTGCAGGTTGTGGTAATATTTGAAGATGGAAACTGTGCTAACATTTCTCTTTGCACTGCTATTCCTAAATGGCTGGATTGCAGTGGGAGGAGTAGATCATCTCAAGTATAAAGACCCAAGGCAACCTTTGAATGTTAGAGTAAATGATCTTTTAAGCAGGATGACTTTTGCTGAGAAGATAGGCCAAATGGCTCAAATTGCCAGGGAAAACGCAACAGCAGAAGTTATGGCAGAGCGCTTTATAGGTACTTTATTTTCATAAATTTTACTTTATTTCTCATCTCAAGTCGAATAATTTTGGATTGGATGATGATGAATGTTGGTGCTGCCCAGCTCCTCCTTGGACGGTCTATGATGCTCTTATTTGTTTGTTGGGATTCACGTTTCGTAGAGCATTATGAGTTCTTTTTTTATTTCTTTTTCATACTTGTAATCTTTCTTTTACTGAAATGAATGAGCTTCTGCCCCAAATTCCCCCCAAGAAGCAAAAGAAGTAATATTATTTGAAAATAATGCAGGTAGTGTTTTGAGTGGAGCAGGAAGTGTGCCTGCACCAAAGGCATCTGTGAAGCTTTGGGTGGATATGGTAAATGAGATACAGAAGGGAGCTCTTTCTACTCGTTTAGGGATTCCAATGATATATGGTATTGATGCAGTTCATGGCCACAGTAATGTCTATAAGGCTACTATATTTCCACATAATGTTGGACTTGGAGCTACCAGGTTTGTTTTTTCTTCTTGTTGCACAAAATTGTTATTCTACTTCCTATCTATGTTCTGCTACATGTTTATGTCAACTTTACTTCATCATTTTTGCTTTACTTTATGTAAGATTGTTCATTTTTGTTATCTTTATTATTTATGGTAGTGATTTTCTGATGTGGAGTTTGGATATATTAATCTTAAATGAATATATTATTTAGATTCTTTATGTTACAAATATTGAAATTGTGGGCTCCGAAAATTCGGCCCCGGCCTCCGCCCGCCTTTTCTTTTTTATTTGGCGAGGGAGTTTTAACTGAATAAAGTTCCGGGGTAAATTTTGGAAGGTGGATAGGTTTGTAGATAAGACACTACCCAGAGATTTCGCCCTCATTTTGCGAGGACTTTATGATCCGAGTTCTGGTTTCCTATAGGTGCAAGCCCCTTAAATGAACAAATCCAAATCCAGTTCTCAAATTACCCCTCCCGATCACGAGAGAGAACTTTCGATTAAGGCTAGTCGTCAATTAGATACGTAGAGAATACGTGGTATCTGACATATAGTAGCAGCAAGGGTTTGGAATTTGAGAACTGGATTTGGATTTGTGAATTTAGGAAGTTTGGATATTTGGAAAGATTTAATATTTAAAATAGAAATTTCACCATCTCTCACTTAAAGTAGATGATGGGCCCGATCAAGATCCTATTGTTCCGTCGTCCCTGGCCATCGTGGTCCCTGGCCTACTTAGTCAGAGGATGTAGTCGACCCAACTTGACAGAAGGATCCTTGTCGGCAGCCATGGGTTGCTTCGTCCAAGGGGACCTTGTAGACCGGGGGTGAATGTTTGTCTAAGGGGACAAATTTGAATCCACCTTAGCTAACATAGGGCTTTGTGCCCTATCGATCATATCCTATTGATTCATATCTCAAGGATTTGATGCCAATAAGGAACGTAACGGCGCTGGCCATAACCGGTATTGCGTGGTGCCATTTGGCGGCAAGACCACTCGATTCAGAGGGCCCCGGATCATAACCGTTTACCTGCAGTGCCATTTGGCGGCGAAACTGCCGGTTAGAGGACACGTACCACATTCTTACTGACATAAGACTTTTTGAGAATGGATCATAGTAATATTTTCGACTAGGCATTTAGCTCTTTTGTGAGCTGAGATAAATTTTGATTTGTCCACCCCGGCAAACTGTTGCGGAGGGTGGATGGATTTTGCTTTAAGCATTGAAATGGATTGTTTCAAATTTTAAATATTTTTGGTATTTTGGGATTTTTGAGATTTTTTTTTTGGATTTTTAGATATTTGGAACGGCATTGGAAATATTTGTGAACCCCTCCGGTTGAGATAAACATTCAACACGGCCATCATCGGGGTGTTTGGGTCACTTTCACTTTGTAGCTTGAACCTTGTCGACTCTGTCTGGCTGTTGACAGAGGATCGGGTTTCGTAGGTTTCGTGCCCTTGTTAGTGAATTCTTCTGATTATAGGCTTTGAAGGCCTAATATGAATGTATTAAAATAAATACATCGGTTGCCACAACCGTGTATTTATTTGAGGGTTCGAACCTTGTCGACTCCTATTGATCCATATGGGAGGATCAGGTTCAAACCAGAATTCACTTATTGACCCGCGCAGCATCCCTAGACGTCACATGTGTACCAATAACATGCTCGCCGGGGCCCATGCGGGTGTTTGGGGGCATTTTATAATTGAACCCTGTCAACTCCTTTTATCTTCTTAGAATGATCGGGTTCAAATTTAATAACCCGCGCAGCATCCCTAGATGTCACGTGTGTACCAATAACACGCTCGTCGGGGCCCATGCGGGTTCTATGATTGCTTTACCCCTTTTAGTGTACCTATGTGTATACAAACTACGGTGCATATGCGGGGGTATTTTTAGAATATTTACATAACGTCTTCTGTCCGCTAATACGAATTTTGCGGATCCGGTGGCGTGGCGTAGCAGCTTCTGAATAGAGTTGTTCGCTGCTTCGTACAGGTATACTATCGTGCAATACTCGTTGCTTTCTGCAAGTGGATCGTAATGCACCAACTAATCTCCTGCCTTGATTGTAGATGCATGTATTTGTTGGAGCCCTTTGGACATTTACTTGTAGATTGTGTGTATGTAATAGGTTTTCTACGATAACTCGTAAGAGATTGCCTTTTATTCATCACAAACACCCCACATCTATCACAATTATTTCAAATCATCGATTTGCATGATTGGGATGAACATTGTTAATCAATTATTGTCCTCTACTTGTAAGCTTCATTATTTGTCAAAGGCATTCTATGAAATCATGAGGCATCTTCTATAACTTTCGTATTGCTTGTAAGCAATTTGTGTTTGTAGTTTCATTGAACAATGCAAGTCATTGTTTATTTGTATGATATTTGAATAACTCAAACATTTTCTTAATTAAGATTTGCATCCAAATTAAAGTGATAATTCTTTATCATTCCATTGGAGATTTCTTGCATCAAGAGTATAGACGATCCCCTTTCCACTTCTTTCTTGCATTGGTTTGTACGGTACTACATTCATTGAATATGAATTGTTGTTGTCCATGAGGCTCTACCATTATATCCAATGTGTACCTCTTGCATTTATTTAGGAATTGCTATCTCACCACTCATACTTCACTTTAAGCATGATATCAAGCTCCTTCATGCTTGGTTCCAACTCTACACTATTAAGAGTTTGGTTTTATATGATTTGTTCGTTCAAGTTCAAACATCTTATGGCTCATTTGGATTCCTTGTGCTATGGTTCAACTTGAATTCTTATGGATCATTCAATTCATGATTCATTATCAAAAACTCACTTGATATTACATGGTCCAAGTTCAAAGCATATGATCAAGTACTTGAATTCAAATGTCCAACTCAAGTTCTCATTCTTTTGGAGTTCAAAGTGCAAATTCAAGTTCTATGTCCAAGCTTCTTTGTGATCATGTGAATTAAAGTTCTAGTTTAGTTTTTTGAACCCCTTTGGGAATTTGAGCCTCTTATATTTTGATTGAATTCAAGTTCAAAACAAGTCTTCTGCATGTTCAAATAAAGTTCACTGTAATTTTGGCTTGTTCAAGTTCTCCACATTCATTTGAGTTTATTTTATTGTCCAAACATTGTTCAAAGTCCTTGGAGTCTCATTGAGTTCAAATGAGAGTTCAATGCAAGTTCAAATTTGTCCAAGTCCTTAATATTTTCAAATGAAATTTCGGCAGCCTCCCGGTGTCTCCCCCGTTTAGGGGAAAAACCAAGAGGTCGCCTACCCGCCATGTCAACAAAGACGTGCACGGTTGGTGTTTGTGAGACACCGCGGCGGTGATTTTTTTGTTTTCTCCCATCACACCACCAAAGGCGTGCATGAGGTTTTAAAAAGCGTTTTATTTAAAAAGAGGACAATTTGATTCCCCCCCACCCCGCCCGGGGGTACTTATAAGTGACCCCGCACGCCGTACGTGCCGCACCGGAGTCCCATCCACACCACGCGCAACAAAGGCGGCCTGGGCGGTTCTCCAGTTTCCCAAACATTGAAGGGGGTTGGGGGGGTTTTTGAGTTTAGAAAATTCATACCTCCCAGCGGGTTGTCATTGTTGGTACATGATTAGAGGGTTCACTCACCTATCACGTCGTAGGTGTCGCATCAGGGTCCTATCCCACCACACGCACCAAAGGCGTGCTTGGGGCGATTTTCCGGTCCCGACAAGAATGTCGAGATAATAGAGTGGAGGGGCGCATTTTTGTTTTTATTAATAAAAAAAGGATTAATTCTAATTATCATTAAGCAATTATAATTAATCTATTAATCATAATTATTTTTAAATAATTAATTAGAATTAATCAAAATAATTAATTACATATTAAAAGTAATTAAAATAAATAGTTATAATTAACTTTAATTATAACTAATTAACTTTAATTAACTTTAATAAATTGTAATTAATAAGTAATAATTAATTATAATTAAGTATTATAAATTACAATTAATTAAAATCAATTCTAATTAAAATTAACTATAATTAATAGGGTTAATTATAATTATTTCAATTAAAATCAATTATAATTAATCATAATAATTATGATTAATTAAAAATAATTTTAATAAAAGCCTAATCCCTCTCCCTCTCCCTCTCGGCTTGGAAGTTTTACGGGATTTGGCCGAACAAGCGCGCGTGAGGGAGAGCCACCTTCAAAGCCAGCGAGCTCGTGTTGTTGCTTCCGATCAAAATGGTGTAACTCCCAATCCGACAGTAAGGGAATGTCGTCGAGGGAGGGAGGTCGGACGAGAGGCGACTTGGGATTCCGGGCTCGGCACAGTGGCGAGGTCGGAGGAGGAGATGGGAGACTTGTGGATGGAGCTTGATCGGAGGAGGGAGCTCGTCCGTGAATGAGGTAGGGGTTTTGATTTCTCCTTATCTCTCTTTCTCTCTCTCTCTCTCTCTCTCTCTCTCTCTCTCTCTCTGTTCGTGTGTGGAGTCGGCACAGACAGGAGGTTGACGGGGTCGGGTAAGGCTAGAGGCGGTGGCTCGGGGCTGAGGATGGGATTCCGACCTTGGGAGATCGGATGGGGGCTGAGGAGGTCGGAAGCAGCTATGAGAGTCGAGAGCAGCCGTGTGTGGAGATCGGGCCAAATGGAGAGGAGAAATAGGAAGAGCAGAGCTTCAGCCGGTGTTATGCTCGTGGAAATCCCATGAACGAAGCTCAACTTTGTTCTCCTTTTAAAGCCGCGAATAGGAGCTTGATCGGGGCTGATGTCGCAGGTTTCACGCATAAATCCCGGGACGAGATGCGAGTCCAACGGCTTCAACAGGATTTCAGGCGGGATTCGCGGATGCTTTCGACATATACGAGGTATCTGAGCGGGATTTCAGGGATTCGACAGAGCTAAGATATGATTTTATTTTTTGGTTCTTTGAATATTATACAGAGGTCAACAGAAATTTATTCAGTAAACTGTCAGAACTGTTAGTTTTTTTTATAATGAGGTGTGGTACAAGCCACTACAACAATATTTTTAGGTGATCTAGGTAGATATAGGTTTCATTTGAGACGATTTTTTTATTATTTCTTAAAGTAATATCTAAAAAGCTGTTTTAAGAAGCTAGAAGACAGTCGTCCCAAACGAAGTCATGATCTATGATCTTATCATGTACATAAAACTTGAGCGTTTATTTAATAAATTTGATAAGTTGATATTTCTAATTTTAGTCATTGTTCCTATCTATTTTGAAAGTATAACTTACCACTAGGGATATTGATTACTCTCAGGGATCCAGCACTAGTGAAGAGAATTGGTGCGGCAACTGCTCTTGAAGTTAGAGCAACAGGCATTCCATATGTCTTCGCTCCAGGCGTTGCGGTAAAGAAACACAAAATATCAGAAAACAGTCCATTATAAAAAAACTTAGCAAATTTTGATCCATATCTACTTCTTGAGCTTTTATAGGT
>NW_021420085.1:0-647 GCF_001605985.2 Dendrobium catenatum | reverse complement strand
TTGATTATTAAGACTCAAGCACTAATGAAGCAAATGAGGATTTTCAAAATCTTATTGAACTAGTTGAGTCGGTGCTTCAACCACCTTGAGGTTTGTGTCTTCACTCTTTTCTCAAATATATTTTATGATGTGATTATGATCTATTTGGACAAGTCGAGTTTCACATTGGTGTTATCATTCCTTTGTTTCATTTATTTTATTTTTTGGTCTTTCTGAGCATTCAACTAGTTTCTAATACACTAAATTTTGGTACTACATATAATATTAGGCATATTCAATATATTTATATTGAACGTCAATGTGTTTTTATTTGTTTTGTTACTTTAGTTTAAATATAATTATTTAGATTCAAAGATTATTTATCTTTTTTCTTAATACTAAAAAATTTAGACCTTGAGGAATTGTGAGAATTTGGTTTTGTGAACTTTATAACAGTGTAAATGCCTTTCAAATAAAATTATGAAAATAATATATCTTTTTGGTAAATAAATACTATCATATAAAAATTATCAAGTAATATGACAAAAAGATTAAATTAGATAATATATGAAAAAAAATCTAATTTTAATAATAATAAATATATTTATAAAATATAGATGAATAATTTCATTATGAAGTTATTAGATTGATATATAATATTTTATCAG
>NW_021420084.1:0-315 GCF_001605985.2 Dendrobium catenatum | reverse complement strand
TCTATCTATCTATCTCTCTTACTCTCTCTCTCCCTCTCTCTCTTTTCTCTCTCCCTCTCTCTCTCTCTTTTCCCTCTCTCTCACACTCTCCCTCTCTCTTGCTCTCTCCTACACTTGCTTGCTCTCTTTCTCTCTCTATATCTCTCTCCCTCTTTCTAGCTCTTCCTCTTTCTAGCTCTCTCTCTTGCTCTCTCTCTCTCTCTCTCTATATATCTATCTATCTATCTCTCCTGCTCTTGCTCTCTCTCTCTCCCTCTCTCTCTCGCTTTTCTCTCTCCCTCTCTCTCTCTCTCTCTCAATCTCTCTCTTGCTATC
>NW_021420083.1:0-241 GCF_001605985.2 Dendrobium catenatum | reverse complement strand
CCGCTTTGGTTGGAAAAGCAAGAAAGATAGAGATTGACTTTCAGGCTACTCAAAAGAGGAGAGATTTCCTTCAGAAGAAGAGGGGTTTTGAAAAGACCAAGAGTTTTCAGATGCATTCTAGTGGGCCTAGTGTGAAGAAAGGTAGATCTGACAGCAGTGGGAGTTCTTTCAGTAGTAGAGCTTGTAACAAGTGTGGCAGGACTCATAGAGGAGAATGTTTATCTGGCTCCAATGTTTGTTA
>NW_021420082.1:0-283 GCF_001605985.2 Dendrobium catenatum | reverse complement strand
TCATTTTTGTTTCCTGAGCCGCCAAATTTCAAGTTGCTCGTAGTGCTTATAGAAGGAGATTCTACCGTAGAGAACGATAGTTCTATCACAGGACAACTGCAAAAAAAAATAATAGTTCTGGATGCATATGGGATAACGAGTGCATTCAGTGAAGGAAATATTCATGTAAGATAATTCCTGTGTTGAATTATTTTTTATTTGTTTATTCTGTAGTTGACATTTGAAATTTTGCTTGTTATTATAATCAACTTGGTTTAGGCATGTAGGAAGAAAGCCATAATAT
>NW_021420081.1:0-291 GCF_001605985.2 Dendrobium catenatum | reverse complement strand
TAACTAAAAGTTAGAATGAAACCTCTTAGGAAACTTTTTCACTAAAAATTCTTCTTTATAACTCCTTTACTATCTCCCTCACATTCCTACACAAATTGTGTTAGGTTAACATTGAGGTGACTTTCACCTTCCGTCCTACTGCCTTAATAGGGTCAGGCAGGTAGTTGGTCACTTCCTTATTTAATTAATTACCTTATTAGGGGAGACCGAGAGAGCCCCTAGCTAGGGAAAATCCGACGGTATTCGCGTGTTTTCCTGTAGTGTAGGAGGCACACCCCACCACCCTTTCTC
>NW_021420080.1:0-1056 GCF_001605985.2 Dendrobium catenatum | reverse complement strand
CCATACACGCCTTTATTGTGCGTGGTGGGAAAAGCCCAGTTTCTCGTAGTCTTCCCCTAAACAGGGAAGACGCCGGGAGGCTGCCGAAATTTCGGGTGAAATCGTACCTGGACTTAATTGAACTCAAGAGAATGACGGATGACTTATACTTGGACTCTTGAACAAAATCTAAGTGACTTAAAAAACATCTGAACCCAAATAAAAAAATGTGCAAGAAGGCTTAAAGTGAACTCAAAACCAAACTTGAACTCAAATCAGAAGAGCAACAGATGACTTGAGTTGGACTCGGACAGAACTGCACTTAAACTTGAACTTCAATCGAACTTGAACTCTACAAAGATCGCAAGGGACTTTGATGTGGACTTTTGAATTTGAACAAGGACTTGGATAAGTTGACAATGGACTTGTGAACTTGATTGGACCAAATTGACATAAAAGAACTCAAACTCAAATGAAATAAATACAAGCTTGATTTGGACTTGCATGTGATGCTGATTGCAAGCAAATATCAATTATATAAGTCTACTATACACACTACATGTCATTTATAAGGAGAAATGCATAAAGGACTACAATAAATACAAAGGAGACCCTAAAAGATGTATTGTCCTACGGTCATCATCAATCAACGAATGAACATGGTGATACTCACAAGCAAAAATAGACCGATTCATTGTAAGAAAGGGTGGAGAACATACATCAAATGTGGATATCTACAAGTCATTATAATAGATCCACCATACACTCAACATACCACTCATAGGCAAATACAAAAGAATTGTGCCAAAGACGAACTCCTATGAGTTACTACAAAAGCTCATTACGTCATGCAACTAATATTTTGTCCAAAAGGAAATATAGGAGAGTCCTCATTCATACAACAGTCCATTCACAGTTAGAAGCAGATGGTTTGTAGCAAATTCAAATACCTATGAACCATCATAGGGAGCCTCTCATGTAAAGTACCATATGCAAGCCATCACAGAAGCTTATGATAAATACAAGCACCTACAACCCAAAGCAGGAGATTAGTTAGTGCACTATGATCCACCTGCA
>NW_021420079.1:0-535 GCF_001605985.2 Dendrobium catenatum | reverse complement strand
TTCATTTCCATATTCATATCATTATACTTAGCTTTCTATTTTCGTATATAATACAACTGTTACAGGAGCCACCGTCTAATACCATAAAGGTACTCCTTTACCATTTCCTTTTCCATATCCTTTACTATTTTATCGTGCACGAGTACAACGTCCCTAGCTAGTACCATCAGGGGGTGAGCTCCATCATTTCAGCATGCACATACAAGCATTCAAATAACATTCATATCATCTCATATCTTTTCGTTCTATATAACATATAAATTCTATAATATTATGCAATAAAATGTATATGAAAATTTCATGATCAATTATTTGATGAGAGTTAAGAGCATGATTGGTTTATCAAATCATATAAGTGGGAAACAAGATAAATTACTGCAATTAAAGAACTATGCATACTTAAAGAAGTTTGAAAATTGATTTCTCTTGCCAGTCCTTCTTCCTTCCATGTCAACACGATTAATCACATATAAGTATCAATTTTTTTTTTCATTTTAGAATCTACAAACTAAACTTAAAACAAAATTCTCCTTCT
>NW_021420078.1:0-269 GCF_001605985.2 Dendrobium catenatum | reverse complement strand
AGTTTCTACTTTAAATCATAATAATCCTTCTTTCCCATGCTTACACACGTGCCACTTGTTGAATCTATCCACATACTGCTCACTTACTACATGCTTATAAATAGCCTCTCAGCCCATCACTATGAACTCATCTAAAACTACTGTCTTCTTAATTTCATGGCTTCCTCAACTGCCCTGTTTCGTCTCTCCATCCTTCTCATCTTCTTCTTTGCCTTCTTTACCATGGCAGAATCTCGCCTCGTTCTTCATTCCCAGATGGTACGTTTTAG
>NW_021420077.1:0-241 GCF_001605985.2 Dendrobium catenatum | reverse complement strand
TTTTCACACAGGTTAACGTCTTCGAGAAAAGGCTCTGTCATACAATCTCGGATAGGTCTTAACATCATTGGTGGATTCTTTCAACCTTTTCCACACAGGTTAACGTCATCGAGCAAAGGCTCTGACATACAACCTCGGATAGGTCTTACATTCTTGATAAATTATCTCGACCTCTTTTATAGAAGTTAATGTCATCTAGCAAAGGTTAACATTATCGAGCAAAAGTTTTGACATACAATCT
>NW_021420076.1:0-1351 GCF_001605985.2 Dendrobium catenatum | reverse complement strand
GTTTACATGAGACGTCCAAATTGATGATGACAATAGATTGTTGATTTTTCTAGGTTGATGGATTAGGAAGAATAGAATATGACTGTTTTGAAGATGTGATAATTTTTTTTACTAGCTACATGCTTAACACATATAATTTAGCTTGTGCATCTTTTTTTGGAGTTAATAATAATTTTTAAAATTTTCTATTATGGGTGGCATTTTTATCAGAAGAGAATTAAATCATTTATCTGGTTACTTAAAACATTTTTATGAATAATGGGTGATAAACATCCCAAATAAATATTTACTAATCAGGACCAGGTAATGGCTAGGGCAATAAAAATTGCATTACCTCATATATGTTAATATAGGCTGTGCCAATGGAAAATCATCAAGAAGGCTCCATCCAAAGTGTGGTGCTTCAATAAGAACAACAAAGTCGAAGGCCTTTTTTATAAATGTTTAAGTAAGTGTGATTCTGAAAAGTTAGAGAGAACCTAGGCTTAAATGATCACTAAAGGGAACCTCCACAGTCATGATTAGTTGAATGAGCTTTACAGAATCATGAACAAGTGGTCAACAACATTCAACAAGAACTATTTTAACATTAGTATTCCTTTAATACAGTATAGTGAGTCCATTAATAATGCGTGCCATGACATTTCAAAGCCAACAAATTCTATAACGGATTGTTTTATGGGCTTAGCGAATGTGATAATGATTTGATGTGGGAATGAATAAGATGAAGACTTTAAATATTGACCTTCTAAAATTGTAAAAAGTAGCCCAATACTAAAGCAAGATGCCTGATTTTATTCAGGTAAATTATATTCATTTTTTTAAGAACAAATTTTATAAGGTGTGGGTGGAATGTGTATAGATCTTGCATTTGGTGACTCATCAACATTTTTTTTTATAAAAACGTTTATAGAATATTGATCAGTTGATCCGTTGGACTGTTCATTTTGATATAAAATAAGGTTTCATTCAATGCATTAGTAGGAAGTTTGATATGATGGGTTTATTATGATCTCGCTATATGAGAGTAATAAGACAGTTAGTTATAATTAATATGTAAAACCTCTTCAAAAGCTGATTTTTTTTAGTGCAGTTAGTCCGTACGAACTGGATTTAGTACGGGACGAACTGAAGAAAATTGTGAGGAATCTGTCAATTTCGTCTATACGAACCTGGAAGGGTCGGGACGATCCGTCTGGACGAAATTCTGCCATAATGCAAATCGTCCCGGGACGAAATTGGATCGTCCGGGACGATCAGTGTTAATAAATATCTGATAGAGATATTTTTGGAATCATTTGAAGAGAGAGAAAGTGAAATCAGGAGAGAGAAAGAGAAGGAAAGAAAGGAA
>NW_021420075.1:0-342 GCF_001605985.2 Dendrobium catenatum | reverse complement strand
TAAAATTAAAAGGGAGTGATTGTAATTGAGTGAATAAGAATATACACACACACATAAGGAGATCATATAAAATTTATACTGATCGTACGGGACGATATTAGTTCGTACGGGACGATCAGACAGTTATCTCCTATTGAGCACATGGAACGAATTGGAACTGGCTTGAAAAATTTTTCTAAGTCCTATTCGTCCAGGACGAAATTAAATATCATCCACGACAATTTTTTCTCTATAAGATTTTCATCCAGACGAAATTAAATTATCGTACATGACGATTTGCTCTCTGTAAAATTTTCGTCTAGACGAAATTAAATATCGTCCAGGATGATCTGGTCTCTGTAA
>NW_021420074.1:0-1608 GCF_001605985.2 Dendrobium catenatum | reverse complement strand
AACCTTCCTCTTCAGTATTGGGATGATTGCAATATTGCCAGGATTGCGTCGAAGATCGGAGTGCCACTCTGGATTGATGCGCAGACGGGAAACTGGGGGAGAAGGGAATATGCCCGGTTGTGTGTTCGAATGTGTTTGGATAGGAAACTCCAACCTGGGATTTGGATTAATGGCATGAACGGGAGGTTCTACCAAAAGGTAGAATATGAAGGCATTGGGATGTTATGCTATGGATGTGGTTAAAAGTGGGGCATCAGAAGGAGTTATGTCCAGCTAGAGCTGTTGGACAAGGGGGGAATGAGACCAGAAGAGCAGAGGAACATTCGAAGCAGGGTGGCAAGGGAGATTGGAGTTCTGCCTAGAATTTGGGTAGGAATGGGAAATTGGATCTCATACAAACTAAGAAAATGGTTTTACCTGTTGTTAAAACAGAGGATGGTGGCAAAGGAAAAGCTGTTGACAGCCGTGAGAAGGGGGGGAATGTTGAAGCACATGATGAATGTAATGGGGGCAAAGTTGTTATGGAGGAAGGATCACAGGATAATGAGGATCATACGGGTCCTTGGATTCAAGTTCCCCCACGAAGAAGAAGAACGACACGAGCACAAGACAAGAATAAGGAGAATGTGGGCAGCAAACAGAATTTCAACATTCCAAAGCAAGTGGACTTGAATAAGGTTCAAGTGCCAGATAGTATGTTCAAGCAGAGGCTACCGTTTACGGCTAGTATAAGAATGGCTAACAAAGCCAATGCTCTGAAGGAGCTTAATCAATTGGGACCCATGGTGGAGGCGCCCAGGAAAAGGAAGAAGGAGATGTTGGGAGAGCATGACGGTGCAGACATTAGCGACGGGGACGCTTCCCCTTTGTTGTTTAATGCCTGACATACTAATATGGAACTGCAGGGGTGCCCGGAAGAAGCAGACTGGGTATTACCTGCGTAGCCTCATTGGCAATAATGAGGTGATGTTTATTGGCTTAGTTGAAACTATGATAGAAGACATTTCTAGGTCAGATGTTGATAGACTCATTGGTCCCAACTGAAAGTTTTTTCACTATCCAGTTGAGGGAAGATCTGGTGGATTGTTGGTGATGTGGAGACGGGATACTACTCAATTTGAGGTTGTTTCAACTATGAACCAAGCTATTGTTGGTCATTTGGTGATGCCCAATCTTTCAGAAGTGGGGAATTGTGTTTGTCTATGCCAGCAACCCGCAGGATGTTATGGAGTACCATTGGCGCTAGCTTTGATGCTGAGTTACCAATGATTGTTGGTGGAGACTTCAATTGTTGCCTTGATCAAAGTGCAAAGAAGGGAGGTAGAAAGTATAGCTATTCGATGGGTGCTTAGGAAATGGCAACTTTCCTTGTTGAAAATGATTTACATGACTTGGGATTTATGGGTCCTAAGTTTACATGGACTAATAATAAAACTGGCAATAGTAAGATATGGGTTAGACTGGACAGAGTTTTAATGAACTCTGAAGGCCTTAGACTTGCCCCATTGGCCACAGTTAAGCATTTATTGAGAATTGCATCAGATCATTGTCCATTGTTGCTGAATCTTACATCTAATCCTCCTAAATTTGGGAGTAGATGGTATAGAT
>NW_021420073.1:0-252 GCF_001605985.2 Dendrobium catenatum | reverse complement strand
TGAATCTTGAGTAATCATCCACTATAATAAATCCGTACACCTTCCCACCTAGACTTACAGTTCCAACTGGTCCAAAAAGATCCATGTGTAAGATTTCCAAAGGTTTACTAGTCCTAAGATCCTTATTGGACTGAAAAGAGGATTTCACTTGCTTACTTAATTGACATGCATCACAAAGGTGGTCCTTATTAAAGTCTATTTTTGGTATACCTCTCACTAAATTCTGTTGAGTCTAGTAATTAGGTTGTTAAG
>NW_021420072.1:0-269 GCF_001605985.2 Dendrobium catenatum | reverse complement strand
ATTTGTAGTAGGCAAGGATCCTGTTTGACGTGTTTTGAAGAAATCAACCTCCTGCTCCTTCTGCTCCTTCATTGCGCTGTCAAAAAGATGAAGAAAAGTAGTAACATCAGCCGAAACTTTATCAAGTTTCTGCACAGCCTTGACCAGTCGCTTCAAGTTGGGATCCCTTTTGAGAGCACGTTTGACAATTTTGGCAAGTTTTGTCTTCATGGATTTCATCATGGAACGCACCTTTTTCAGCTTCTTGGTTTTGATCAACTGTTTTTCAA
>NW_021420071.1:0-706 GCF_001605985.2 Dendrobium catenatum | reverse complement strand
AAAAATAGGAATTAACACACCCATTCTCCACTCATCTGTCATCTTTTTAATCTTCAAAAT
Source organism: Dendrobium catenatum (assembly GCF_001605985.2). Lineage (NCBI taxonomy): Eukaryota > Viridiplantae > Streptophyta > Magnoliopsida > Asparagales > Orchidaceae > Dendrobium > Dendrobium catenatum. The sequence goes on along the minus strand of NW_021420071.1, from coordinate 646 downwards.
AGTATTAAAAAGTTTAGTAAGCAAATAAATCCCTTCATCTCCTAAGCATTTTCGCACTTCTATTGGAATATCATCGGGTCCAACAATTTTTCCACCCTTCATTTTCTTTGAAGCCTCTCTAACTTCGGTTTTACTAATACGCTGATAAAAATGGAAATCTTTATTATCATTTAGGGTGCTAAGGTCACTATAGTCAATCTTATTTTCACAATTTTTACTAAAAAGTTTAGCAAAATATCTCATCCACTTTTGTTGAATATCATCTTCTAAGAAAATTATTTTTTGTTCTTCATCCTTAATACACTTCACTTGAACTAAATCCTTACTGCTCCTATCTCTTTGTTTGGCTAACTTATACATATATCTTTCTCCATACTTAGTATCTAATCTATTATATAAATCACTAAAAACTAAGTTTTTGCATCGCATATTGCTTTCTTAGATTCCTTACGAGTCTCTTTATATTTTTTCCATTTATCAGAATTTTTAAAATTAAAACAATTTTTATGACAAAATTTTTTTATTTTTAATATTTTCTTACACATTTGGATTCCACCACCAACTATATTTACTAGTACGAGCTTTTCCCTTTGATATTTCAAGCACATATTTTGCAATATTCTTAATATCACTAGTTATTTTTTCC
>NW_021420070.1:0-368 GCF_001605985.2 Dendrobium catenatum | reverse complement strand
ACTGAACTTTTAAGCAAACACAACTAAAGCAAACACTGATACAAGAAACATCTAAAAAATAAAAACCCAAATTTCTATTCTTCTGGAGGAGGAGGAGGAACACCACCAAATAAGTTGAAGTAGGAAGTCATCAACATAACATTGGTATTAATTTCATGAACTTCATTTCTTATATTACCAATATCCTGTTGCTGCTACTGAAGTTGAGCATCAATTTGATCAAATCGTTGATCAAAATGAGTCTCAAGTCTATCAAATTTCTCAATCAAATTCTGATAATTTGGTTGAGGTGCTGTTGACCTCATTTTTGTATGAGGTCACTAAGACCCTCCCAGAATCCAGATTTAATCCTAGATCCTAGGATCCAC
>NW_021420069.1:0-287 GCF_001605985.2 Dendrobium catenatum | reverse complement strand
GATTCAATCAACAAAAGAGAAATGACCCCGAACACCCTGATGATGGCCGTGTTGAACGAAGATCTCAACCGGAGGGGTTCACAAATATTTTCAAATGCCATCCAAGCTCCACTCAAAATCTCAAAATCCCAAATTCAAAAATATTTAAAATTGAAATCAAACCATCAATCACTCAAAGCAAAACTCATCCACCCTCCGCAATAGTTTGCCAGGGTGGACAAATTAAAATTTACTTCAGTTCACAAAGAGCCAAATGCCTAGTCAAAAATATCACTAGGATCCATTCT
>NW_021420068.1:0-251 GCF_001605985.2 Dendrobium catenatum | reverse complement strand
CTAATTTAAGCACTATTAAGATTAAATAATACTAATAAAATTCATAAAAATTAACCACATTAAAAAAAATTAAATTTGAAACAAGTACAACATGCATTGATATTAATGAAAGGATTACATATTCATTTTATAATATCTAAAAACAACTAAGAAAATACACTGAACTTAAAATTAAAGATAAACATAAAAATAAAACTATAGACTCAAAAACAATTTCATTCAAAACACACAAAATTTCACAAAAATAAAAA
>NW_021420067.1:0-652 GCF_001605985.2 Dendrobium catenatum | reverse complement strand
GCCGCGTCTAGAAGATATGTTGGACAAATTAGCCGGTGCCACCACCTTCTCCAAACTTGACTTGAGGAGCGGATATCATCAAATCCGCATTCGCCCCGGAGATGAGTGGAAGACGGCTTTTAAAACTCGTGACGGGCTCTACGAATGGCGCGTTATGCCATTCGGTTTGTGCAACGCTCCAGCCACCTTTATGAGACTTATGAACGAAATTTTGAAGCCAGTGCTCGGGATATGCTGCGTGGTCTATTTCGACGACATCCTAGTCTATAGCTCGTCACCGGAAGAACATCTGACTCATCTTATGTCTATTTTTGATATACTACGAGCTAATACACTTTACTTGAATTTCACTAAATGTGAATTTGCTACAGATTCTGTACATTTCCTTGGGTTTATAGTCTCCGGTACGGGTGTACACATGGATCCACAGAAAGTGACAGCCATCCGAGATTGGCCTATTCCTCAAAATGTATCCGACGTTCGTAGTTTCATTGGCCTAGCAAATTTTTATCGGAGGTTCGTTCGTGGCTTCAGTATATTGGTGGCACCCCTCACCGATTGCCTCAAAAACAAAGTGTTCCAATGGGAGCAAAATCAGCAGGCTAGTTTCGACAGTGTCAAAACTGCCTTAACCTCCGCTCCAGTTCTTGCA
>NW_021420066.1:0-427 GCF_001605985.2 Dendrobium catenatum | reverse complement strand
TCCACAAGTCTCTAGCAAACCCTAGAGCCCAAGCACATGATGAAATCTTAAACTTTCATTCAAATTCAAGATGAAACCCCCAATTTCCTCCTAAGCTCCTCATTAACATCAAAGGACAATTACAAACTTCCTAAACAACCCCCTTCGTTCAAATTTTCCCTCAAAAGTTTGAATTAATCCAAGCATGGTCCACCTAGGGCTTCCGCCCCCTCCTTGCCTCTCATTTTTCCGCCTCCTGTGGGGCCCACCGAGTGTAGACAAGGACCGGTCCAGCCGGCCCCTCCTGGGCCGGCGGCATATCAGATAACAAAGAAAGTGTGGGGAAATCATAGGGATGAATTCTGGAATTTCTTCCATTTTACGAGCATCATTTACTAATTTCCACAAACTAAATCATAACTTGAGAATATAGAAATTTAGCAATACA
>NW_021420065.1:0-1555 GCF_001605985.2 Dendrobium catenatum | reverse complement strand
TCTCCTGTAGTAGCTTCACCTGAGAAGCCTATAGAAAATAAACTTGAAGAGAAGGAGAGGGTTGAGAATACTACTCCAGATCCCATGGACTGTGAAAAGTATGTTCCTGTTGATCCCAATTATATTTCTGAAAGATCTATAGAGGAGATGATAGGTGAACTAAAAGACAATATTAGAAATCTGGATGAAGAAGAAGCTTTAAACTTTTACTTAGATGGAGATGATATGTTAGATGATACAGTGGCTGATGTCTTTATGGTTGAAATAAGAACAACTTCTTATAATGAGCAGATTGAGGATGTTGTATTACAAGATGTTGCAGTTGAGGAAGGCATAGCGCCAGACTTAACTCAACGTCTTGTACAGCAATTAAAACAAAAAGATGAGCAGATTTTAAATATGGAGAAGAAGATAGAAGAAATGATGGCCACAATGGCTTCTATCCAAAGTCAGGGTCCTTTACCACCACGAGCAAAGGTTGAGTCTTCTCAACCCGAGCCTGTTCAGGTGATAGGAAAGAAACAAGTGGTTGAGACTATAGAAGAGCACCAGCAAGATCCAGAAGTAAAAGCTTCTCATTCAAAAGAGTTAAAGCAAATGGTAGAAAAGCAAGTAAGGGAGGCATTAGCAGAGTCACAGAGCTCGTCATATACTCCAAAAGGTAGACCCTACCCAGAAGAGTTTGATGCAGTTCCATAACCAAAGGGTTTTGTGCCTCCCTCCTTCAAGATCTTTGATGGTACTGGAAACCCAAGACAACACATAGCTTATTTTAGAGCCAGTTGTTGCAACGCTGGAGGAAGCGATGCTTTACTTTTCAGACAGTTTGTCAGTAGTCTGTCAGGGGTAGTGTTTGATTGGTATGCAGATCTACCAAATGGTTCAGTATACAGTTTCACAGAGTTAGAAAACATGTTTGTTAAAAGATTTGCAGGCAGTCAGCACCATGTTACAGTTGGGTATCTTGTAATAGAAAAACAGAAGCCTGGAGAAAAGTTAGTTGATTACATACTTAGATGGAGGAACTTGAGCATGAAATGTGAACCTCAATTGCAAGAGCAACATGCAATTGAGATCCTGCTTAAAAATATTCATGGACCAGTAGCCTTTCTTTTGAAAGGTTTTACCGTTAAGACATTTGAAAAATTGCTCAATAAGGCCTCCAGTCTCCAAGAAGAAGCTTCCCAACTCTCCTTGTTGATCAGTCCTCTTCAGACCCTAAGAAGCTGAAACCCCAGAAGGTCTTTGAAAAGAAATCTGGGACAGTGTCAGTTGTGGATAAGGGAAATCAACCAATGAAAGTGCAGACAGAAAGGTCCCCTCCATAGTTTTATAATCAGCAGTATCAAAGGCCACAGTATCTGCCACCACAGTATCCGCCACCACAGCATCCGCCACTTCGAATTCAGCCAGAGTTTAACCAACAGCGACCTTACCTTACTCCAGAAGAAAGAAGGGAAAATTGGGAGAAATTCAATGCATTAATTGGTAAGACTTACCCCTTTAAAAAAGAGGCTATAAAGAAGATATTGAAAAATCTTCTTAAAAAGCCAAA
>NW_021420064.1:0-321 GCF_001605985.2 Dendrobium catenatum | reverse complement strand
CTAAACCCACTTTTAGCTTCAATCCAATTTGATTTAGTCCCATTAATCAATAAACAAAATTTTGGATCTAAAATACAATTCATAATTAAATCCGAAAATTTGCTAGGGAATTTAAAATGAAGAAGAACTTGCCACAAAGCTTGCCATCCCATGCTATCGTAATCTTGTTCCATATCAATGTTGATTGCCAAAAATCCTTTCTTAGCTTTCGAATGTCGAATTTTGTTGAATACCTCTTGAGCCAAAAGAACATGCTCATTCAATGATCTCACTTTTAAGAAAGTTGCTTGGTCATTTGAAATAACCTTGTGTATAACCATT
>NW_021420063.1:0-426 GCF_001605985.2 Dendrobium catenatum | reverse complement strand
ATTCCTATTTGAAAATCATCCCAATAAACACCTATATGTCTATATGATCCACTTGATATGTATGCACAATAATTCAATCAGTATGTATGATCATTATTAATAAATCATCCCTAACGAACACCTGTTCGTCTATACGACCCGTTTTGGTCAAAGTTCGTACTAAAGGACTCATCGAGAAGGTAACATTATAAAAAGTTATTTTGCTACAATAAATATTCATGATGGTTTATATTCATATGTACAAACTTAATTTTATACTGTATAAAGTTTAAAATCATACTTATGAACTCAATTTTGTACTGTAGGAAATCATCAGATTTTTATAAATTATAAGTTATTCTTTGAATTCGTTCACAATCTATTCCACATTCAATCCTTTTCAATCCTTATGCTCAATCATTTTCAAATGGCAAGCGGCTATAAATG
>NW_021420062.1:0-416 GCF_001605985.2 Dendrobium catenatum | reverse complement strand
GGTTCCTGAATAAATTTTTTACTTTTGTGGGAAAAAATTTATTTTTCAATGTGAAAGCATGCAATGTCTAAGCTTCTGTATAACAAAGATTAAACTCAAGCATAGCTTGGCCAAGTCTTTTAGCTTTACAGGAGTCAAACATCCACCTAGATATTATAAGGAATTTTCTTCAGCTTTCTTATTCTTAAGCTAAAAGATCACCAAGTGACTCATCTTGGGCCATAATGCAAAGGATTAATGGTTGGTATGGGATCGATGCATCAAACATAGGGGGGCTCATGAGGTAGTACTTTGTGCACTCAAATGCATCATAATAAAGTTTATTAAAAAAAAAAATGAGTATCCTTATTGACTAGAGTAGAGAATGAATAATATCTACCAGTAAGATTGGAGATAAATCTCCTCAGAAAAGCAAG
>NW_021420061.1:0-273 GCF_001605985.2 Dendrobium catenatum | reverse complement strand
ATCTACAAGTATAGCAAAACAAATCAAATGAATCAATTCTAAAAAAGAAATATTAAATGTAAAACAATTAATTTAAACTACTCAAAGCATCGTGATAATAAGCAAATTGTGATCAATCATACGAAAAGTTGTTTGAATATTACTCTAATATTGATTGATGCTTTTTTTTTTTTTGGTCTTTGATCAAAGCATTTTCAAATAATGATCGAAATTTCTTTTTCTATTATTTGAATTATGTTCATAACTCGAACAATCTTGAAAGAGTGTTTGATT
>NW_021420060.1:0-505 GCF_001605985.2 Dendrobium catenatum | reverse complement strand
CCTTTGCGTTTTTGATGCTTTTTTATTTTAATTTAACTCATGATCCTTCTCCTAAATCGTACATCAAACATGCTCCTTTAAAAATTTTGCCCCTTTCTAGTTTGGTCAAGCTGAAAAGTTAACATCTTAATTCAAAGAAGCAATTTTATTTTAAAATTATTATTAGATGATTCAATTTACTTTGTGGTATTAACATAAGGAACAAGTGACCCTTATGTGATATTTCAATTGAACAAAAAGATTACCAAAAGCAATATCAAATGGGGGTGAGTTTCTATTCTTTGTTCTTAACTATAATTAGCATGCATTATGCTTTTAATAGGATTTCACTCTCTTTATTTTCTTTGAATCTATGATTTATAGTTCTTTCATTCTTGGCAATGATGTATGTTTACTTTCATGACTTTTTTGTATTTATAAAACATTATTTGTGTCTTTTCTCATATATGGTAAATTGGCTTGGGCATGCATATATAAATGATAAAGAATTGCACAAAATAGCATT
>NW_021420059.1:0-213 GCF_001605985.2 Dendrobium catenatum | reverse complement strand
TAAATCTCCAGGTATGGATGGTCTCACATCTTTTTTTACAAATGCTATTGGGAAATTGTATGGAAAGAGCTTTGGAATACCATTAACCATTTTCTGATTTATGGACACATGAGGGAGGATTGGAAAGATACTTTAATTGTATTGATTGCTAAGGTGAAGAACCCTTTACTTCCTTTCAACTATAGGCCAATTAGTCTCTGTCAGACTAATTAC
>NW_021420058.1:0-245 GCF_001605985.2 Dendrobium catenatum | reverse complement strand
CTCTTTCTATTTTAAGGAAAAAAAACTAGAATTTACCATCCAAACTTACAATAATCTAATTTTCCATTGCCTCCCCCATCACTTGCAAAAAAAATTGAATAAGCAAGACCCTCCAAATACCATATGACAGGATAATTCCTAATCCCAAATCCACTTTGATCCCTCCAAATCATGTTACATCTATAGTGAATGCAACCAAGGTGTTTGTTGAAATGCTAAACAACACCAACTAGTAAAATTGATGC
>NW_021420057.1:0-1147 GCF_001605985.2 Dendrobium catenatum | reverse complement strand
GACATCCAAAGATTCCAGATCATAAAAATAGCAAACAGAGATATCAATGCGTGGAAAGTGGATAATCCATAGGGCTGTTCGGATAGAGGATTTAACAAGACTTACGCTGATTTTGAGCAGGATTTCTACCAAATCCTAAAAACGGGATTTGAGCACCCGCTAAATCTCACGGAGGAATAAATCCTCCATCTCCCTCATTGGACCATAAATCCGGGATTAAACAAATCCTGATATTTAGCGGATTTATGGGATTTGTGATTTGGCAGAAGAAGGCGCGGAAGGGAGAAAGATAGTTTCTTTTACAGCAATCGAGCACCCCGTAGTTGCTTCATCATATATCATCAGAAAATTATCTTGATCGGCCACAAATCTCGAGGCAAAATCAAGCAGGAAACTTCAAAAATAAAATCCAGGATCACCTGGCCTCTGATTCTAGCAAACTTACAGTCAAACTGAACATCTAGGAAATACGAACCCAACGACATCAAATTCGACTCAATCCGAGCCCAAATGAGTCCAAATCAAGGACCCGAAGTGCTGTTGGAAAGTTTGAACCATAATTTGAGATACCAAATGGTTTCCAAACATGACGTGCTTATAGTCAAATCGAGCGGCTCGACAAGACGAACCCAACGAGCCCAAGATCGCCGAATTCCGACATCATTAAGACCTTCAAATGTCTGATAAACGGTCCACGATCAAAGGATTCAATATCAGCCGTCCATTCGAACCACTCCACATTTGCCCCTGATGTCCTCTCACCTCAAAAAACAAATAAATAAGCAGCATTCAAAATGTCCTCTCACCTCAAGAATAAATAGAGAAAATCCGAACATCGGTTGCCTAACAATTTTCAGGCCATCCTTGACGTTCAACATTGCAAAATGAGTATAACAAACTTGATTTCCAAAAGATAAGTCACTTGTTCGCAATCACCAACAAAAATCTTTCAAGCGAAATCTCAATTATTACATTACTGAGGAAAACAAAAGATAACTATAACTATCCGCAATTAATTCTAAGAATATCTCACCATCCAGATATTTCTCCTCATTGTCCACATCAATCCAACATTTTTTCAAATTAAGGGCAATTGGATTGCAAGTAGTACATCATACATACATATATATATATATATATATATATA
>NW_021420056.1:0-310 GCF_001605985.2 Dendrobium catenatum | reverse complement strand
CCAATGGTTAGTCGTATGCACGATCCAATCTGCCCTTTCAATCGACCCGTTCGCGTGGTGTTCTTTTCGGAGCCTTCAATGGGGAAGCAGAAAGATGGTGGAGAAGTCAATTAGAAGAAACTTTTAGAGGAAGACCTAGCAGCCAACTAACATTGGAGGAGTTTATCAAGGTGTTTAGAGATTGGTATGTACTGATGACTGCTAGGAGGTCAATGCAAGACAAATTTATGAGACTGGTGTAGGGTGACAGAACCATTACACAATATGAGGCTGAATTTGTGATGCCCCAGAATCAAATAGTGAAAGGATT
>NW_021420055.1:0-366 GCF_001605985.2 Dendrobium catenatum | reverse complement strand
GATATTTATCGTCCAGAGCAACTAAGGGTTTTTGAATAGATTGTCCTGGCCGATCCTGCGATCGTCCAGGATGATGTGATCGTATTAATCATTATTAATTACTTCCTTGATTCCTGGATCAATTTAGGAATAATTATGTGATATCGTCCAGCCCGATCTCATGATCGTCCTGGCCGATTTCTAAAAATACATAATACCTAAATTGATCATGGTGGAAAATTCTTTCTATATTGAGTATATCGTCCTGGCTGATACAGGTGTCATCCAGGACGATCGGTTAATTACGGCTGCCTTAATTAAGAAATCCTGATTAGATCTTCTGTTTTGAACTCGATCGTCCAGGACGATATAAAATATCGTCCGAGA
>NW_021420054.1:0-209 GCF_001605985.2 Dendrobium catenatum | reverse complement strand
AAAAAAATAGGAAGTAGATTTTTCATTTTTTAGAAAAGTGAATGTGTGTGTTGATTATAATTTTTTTTTTTACGAAAACAACAAAATAAAAGAATAAACAGAAACAAAAAAATACAAGATAAAGAAAAAAAAACGATATGCTTTTAACCATTATCTCTTTCCTGGTCCGATTTTTCAGAAACTATGTCTGCCCATGAGACTTTGTGTTT
>NW_021420053.1:0-242 GCF_001605985.2 Dendrobium catenatum | reverse complement strand
GATATACATTCATAACTACTATTATATATTTACTGTTAAATCCTCCTAAAATTATCATATAATCTTTATAAGAAAAACACTCTCTAAAAGAATTTGATCTATGATTTGGTGGCTCTAATTAGTAAAACTAGTTGAAAATTATTATTCTTATTATTTTTTAAAGTATTTCAAGATCATAGGCTATTGTGATATCAAATATAATTTGTCCCATTGCATTTCTATGCATTAATCAATATCCATAA
>NW_021420052.1:0-256 GCF_001605985.2 Dendrobium catenatum | reverse complement strand
ACCTAGTTTAGGATTTATCCAATCATTAATAATCATTCAATTGATTGTAAATGATTAGGATGATTCAAACTTAAAACTTTGAAACCCAAAGTCCAGCTCAACTCTAGAAATTCAAACCAAAATCTGAGGTCCTAAAACCCTTTCTAGGTGATTTTTTTGTCACCTTGAAACCTAGTCAATTGGTATCTGATTCAGGGTCTATCAATTCTATATTCATATAACATGTCTCTAGGTCCAACCCTCCAAATTTGCACTC
>NW_021420051.1:0-262 GCF_001605985.2 Dendrobium catenatum | reverse complement strand
CTGTTGACAATGTCTTTTATAGTTCTCACATTTTTTAACTTTGCTTCAGCAAAGAAGATGATACCATCTACATACAGTAAATATCAAATCCTTGGGCGGTTAGTGCTAACCCGAACACCAATTTTTTCCTTCTCCATAATGGAATTAGAAAGTAGCTGAGAACATAAAATAAAAAGGTAAGGAGACAAGGGGCACCCTTGTCTGAATCCACACCTTGCTTTGATCCAATTAGAAGGAATTCCATTTATCAAAATAAAGAAAG
>NW_021420050.1:0-398 GCF_001605985.2 Dendrobium catenatum | reverse complement strand
ACTATGGGCGTCAATTTCAGGTTTCGCGTCGGGTTCAGGTCGAATTTGGAACTGACTTGGGTTCAAATAGGTTGACCTGAACCTGACTCGGTTTTGCAAACAGGTCGAAAACACGAACCCCGGACCCGACCCGTTGGGTTACCAGGTTGACCAGACCCAACACTATTTTGTAAACTCGGGACGCCTTATGCAAGGACGTGCGAATCAAGCATCAATTGCGGGATAGTGGGGCTCGCGTCGACCAGTCTAGTTTACACCCCTATTTAAGTATTTATGATTGTGTCCTATAGTAGTGGGGTTGATGCACTAATTACAAAATAAGTATGTGGTGAATTGCAAAAAAAAACTAGTTAATGTCTTGGTGAAATTTAGATTAGAAGAGAGAGAGAGAGAGAGAG
>NW_021420049.1:0-226 GCF_001605985.2 Dendrobium catenatum | reverse complement strand
GTTAATCACCAACTGGGAATCTCCAAAGATCTTAATCACTTTAATTTCCATTAGAATTGCAAGTTCCAAACCGGTTATCAGAGCCTCGTATTCAGCCTCGTTGTTTGTCCAGGGCTCCGATAAATGGTAGGAAAAATGCATCATTCCTTTTTTCGGCGTTATGAAAATTAGACAAACTCCGGCCATTCTAGGAATTACAGTTTGTTGGGTTGCACACCTACGAGAG
>NW_021420048.1:0-219 GCF_001605985.2 Dendrobium catenatum | reverse complement strand
TTAGGTACCCAGGGTATTTATGGGGACAGGCCAGCTCGGAAACTTAGGTAGTACTTCACCGACAGGCTTATAGAGATAAAGAGCTCTACTTGGGCTTTCCAGGACTAAAGGGCCAGTAATACTGGTGGTGAGGGTGTAGTGCTAATAAAGTTGTTACCTAAGTCAGAGTTATGATAATCACCACTGCAAGTCAAGTTTGAGACACATCCTTAGAGGATT
>NW_021420047.1:0-527 GCF_001605985.2 Dendrobium catenatum | reverse complement strand
CAAAAAAAATGGGAACCTTATTAGGCAAATTAAAGATGAGAATGACAATGTCCTGGAGAATTTGAATCAAATTGAGAATGTCTTCCATGATTTTTTTTGTGAAAAAATGGAAAGCCAGAGAGACTAATCTGACGGGTTGGCCTATTATTCCGGAAGTGCAGAGGATTACAGAGGCAGAATCTGAGCTTATGAACGCTGAATTTACTAGGGATGAACTCAAGAAGGCTGTTTTTCAACAAGGTAATAACAAATCCCCTGGTATAGATGGTATTACTGCATCATTCTTTAAATTTTATTGGCAAATTATTGAGGAAGACACTTGGAAGGCGGTTGACAGTTTTTTTAAAACAAGTAACATGTATGCTGAATGGAAAGACACTTTGATAGTTCTTATTCCCAAAATTAGAAATCCTTTAATTCCTGACAATTATAGGCCTATAAGTTTATGTCAAACAACATATAAGCTTGTGGCAACTATGATCATGAATATAATAAAATGTTGTATCAGCATAATTATCACCGAAGAA
>NW_021420046.1:0-275 GCF_001605985.2 Dendrobium catenatum | reverse complement strand
ATAGGCACAAGCTCATCGATTCATGTGTCATTAACCCTCTCTACTGGATTGAAGAGGACTAATTTTTCTCTTTCAAGTCTTAGATGTTAGAATGGACAAAAAGGATGAGACATAGGATTGGGCAATGGAAATATAGTGTGGTTCTAATAGTTGAATACTCCAACTATATTATTAGATAGATGGAAAGATTCCAACATTAGTTCTTACATATATATAGTATGAAAATTGCTTTATATCTTATCTATAGCGACAACTAATTCAAAACAATATATCAT
>NW_021420045.1:0-488 GCF_001605985.2 Dendrobium catenatum | reverse complement strand
GTTCGTGTCTCGCGTGAAGCGAGACAGCACCCACACACGCGCAATGTCCTAATCCCGCCTACTCGCCTAGCAACACACAACCCGTGCTCTACGCTTTCCCGGGTCTGCAAGTCGGGTCGGGTTAACCCAAATTTGGGGCATATTAGATTCGGATTGGAGCAGTGGATGGCGAGTCAGTTTCGGTTTGGACCTGAACCCAACCCAAAAATCTATTTTGACACCCTTAAATTATATCATCATCAAGTGAAGAAGCTCAAAGGATCATATATCAAATTTATTTGAATATAGTAAAAGATAAAAAAAGAAGCTCAAAGGATCATTTGGGAAGACAAAATGAAACATAGAAAAGTGAAATTTCTAATATGATAGTCAATGAATCTCTTCTTCTGCAAATCCTTAATGAATACATGTACCACAACCAGCCATAGACACCGGAGGTAACTGTTGCGTTCTGGAGTATTCGCGGCGGTAGAGAAATATAGTTTAAT
>NW_021420044.1:0-291 GCF_001605985.2 Dendrobium catenatum | reverse complement strand
ACAACGACAAAGCTCTGCCACTGTGTTTACATCCCTCTGTTGTTGTGTATCATTTGTACCATTGAAGTGTTGTTGCAAAGCTTGTTCAGTACCAAGGAAAAAATCTCTCTGAATTAACAAAAGAAATTTGTTATTATTTTAAAAAAAGAAATTATTTAAGACATTTATAGCATATTCAATTTAAACGTACCAGAAGGTGCTCAGAGGGAGCTCTAGGATATGCCATTGTGGGAGGCTCAACAAGTGTCTTCAAAATGTATAGTGTTGCCCATGACTTGTACCACTATATGT
>NW_021420043.1:0-225 GCF_001605985.2 Dendrobium catenatum | reverse complement strand
ATATCTTTGTTATTTATCTGCATTTCTTTTCTGAACGACATCTACGCTCATATATATATTTCTATGTTATCTTTTCTTGCGAGGTACACTGGAGCTTAATGATCGGGAGCTAAACGACATCATTTGCTTATAAGCTTTTAAGTGGCAGTGCCACATTCAGGTATAATTTCTGCAACTCAAAACTCTTTGTTATATATCGGAATTGCTACACTGCACACACAAATT
>NW_021420042.1:0-260 GCF_001605985.2 Dendrobium catenatum | reverse complement strand
ATTTATATAATTTAAATATATTATATAATGTTGTAATATTTTTTGGAACTAATATATCAACTTCCGTCTGAGATCTCAGGATGGTCATCTCTCTAATCAACAAGAATAATTAGATATCATAATTTTATATGCATATCACTATCTAATTCCCACAGATTATGCATATCATGCTTTGTTGCTCATTGTTTTGCGGGGTAGATGTCATAGAAGAAAGGCATGAAACAACAACAACAACAACATCAAGCCTTTGTCCCACTACG
>NW_021420041.1:0-831 GCF_001605985.2 Dendrobium catenatum | reverse complement strand
CAAAAGGCATCACTAAGAACTTATAGCAGCCTTCATGAGTCCTAAAAGTTTTCTTTTGAATGATAACGGACCGCATTCTAATCTGATGATATCCCGATTTCAAATCAATCTTGGAGAACATCATCACTCTATATAACTCATCCAATAACTCATCAATGACCGGTATAGAAAACTTATCCAACACTATTTTTTTATTCAAAGCTTGGTAATCTACACAAAATTTTAAACTACCATCATTTTTTTTCATAAACAACACACGACTGAGAAGGGACTAACACTGAGATGAATGATTTGGCCTCTAACATCTACTTGATCAGTATCTCAATTTTATCTTTCTGAACCTATAGGTGTCGATAGGGTTGAATAATGATAGGAGATACCCCTTCCTTCTGGATGATTGCATGCTCATGCTCCCTTGGAGGAAGTAGGCCTTGAGGCAGTTAGAACAACTCACTGAAATGTTGTAGGAGTGGCTTGACTATCTCTTTCCCTATACTTTCTCCTCCCACAAGTATTTTGAGCACCACTAAGAATTTCATCCCTGCACCCTAGATTGACATCACCATGGTCTTGAGAGAGACCATAGTTTTGGATAGACTAGGATCTCCTCTGATTCTCACCTTTCTCTCTCTCATCATGAATTTCATAGTCAATGCTTTCCAAACCACCTTAATTTTCCCCAATGTATGTAACCACTTCATGCCCAAAATTACATACACTACAGGAAAATCACCGATTTCCGGCGGCCTTTTCCGGCGGTAATTGAACCTTTTCCGGCAGTTTTGAGGTTTTCCGGCGGTTCATTTACCGCCGGAAAAAACGACGTAGGAA
>NW_021420040.1:0-296 GCF_001605985.2 Dendrobium catenatum | reverse complement strand
GAACTGGAGGGGGAAAAATCGGGTCCGTTCGGGTATAAGAAGAGAAAAGGATTCAATTTAAGTGAGTGGGCCCTATCCCAGTGAGGCGCACGCCTCACCAGGAATTGCGCAATTGCGCCTCTGAGGCGCGCTTCAGTCCCAGTGAGGCGTACGCCTCTTACAGAGGTGGAATTGCGTAGGTTTCGAGGCATTTTTGGGAAGAATTGCGCAGAGGCGCGCCTCTAATTGCGCAATTTTAAACAGAGAATATAGTAACTGCATGTTTATTATCCATAATTCTTAAAAATGTTTGAAAT
>NW_021420039.1:0-864 GCF_001605985.2 Dendrobium catenatum | reverse complement strand
GACCGAGATTTGGAGGAACTCCAACGGTGGTCGACAAGAACTCTGGTTGCAGTTGGGAGGAACTTCGGCGGTGGTCGGCAAGAACTCCGGCTGTGATCGGTAAGAACTCCGGCGGTGGTCGGTGGAAAGAGAGCTCCCAAACTCCTCCCTTCCTTTCCTCCTTTTCTTCCTCTTATGATAAGAGTGGGGACTTTTTATAGCCTTTTGAGAGTGGCATGGCTTGTAATTATGTGGAGGATTAAGGTCGAAATGGGAGTGATTTGAATGGACGACTGATATTGATACCCATGATCAAGTACCATTTAATGGTCATTTGAATGCCTTAATAATATTGGAATTTAATGATCTATGGCTAGTTAAATTGGTCTCATCGAGCCGCTCGATTCGACTATAAGCACATCACTTTTGGAAACCGATTGGTAATTTAAATTATGGTTTGAACCTTCTAAATGCCCTTTGAGTCTTTAAATTTGACTCATTTGGGCTCAGATTGAGTCGAATTTGATGTCGTTGGGGTCATATTTTTTAGACGTTCAGTTTGACTGCAAGTTTACTAAAATCAGAATTCAGATGGTCTCTGATTGAATTTTTGAAGCTTACTACTCAATTTTACTTTGAGATTCGTGGCTGATCAAGATAGTTTTTTGATGATATATCAATAATTATAATAATCCATATCATGGAAGTCAATATATCAAACAATTAAATATTGAATTACAAAATCATACCTTTGGAATCGGGATTCAAAATTCTCTCTACAATTGATTTACTCGGTGGGATGTTTACCTTTCTCTGAAATATTAAGAAAAATGGATTGAGCATTATTAGCTCAATAGACTTCCTATCCTAAACCATTTTTAAGCT
>NW_021420038.1:0-459 GCF_001605985.2 Dendrobium catenatum | reverse complement strand
GTTAATTAGTGTTAATCAACCCTTTGTAGTGAACTAATGGAGGCATATTCATCTTGAACATTGACATTTCATGTAGGATATCTACTAATATTGAAGTTTATGTATCATACTCTGCATTATTCTTAGGAGAAGCTGCCATTAGATACTTCCATCTCAAATTAGCCATTGGAGCTAATATTATGGGAATTAGTACTTTCATCATTGAAACCTTGTGGAATGATTCCTTTGGGATAATATTGGAAGCCTATTGTTGGCATAAAACACATTAACACTTTGATGACAATGCAATATACCAATTCAGTATGAGCTTGAGATGATCTTCCTAAAATTCTTGCTAGGGGAAATGAATAAAATAACCCCTTTGATTTATAGCCTACTCCTAGGAATTCTCCCAAACATTCCTCCTCAAACACTTCAATATATAATTCCTAAATTATTCTTTAGGATTAATTATTAAAT
>NW_021420037.1:0-276 GCF_001605985.2 Dendrobium catenatum | reverse complement strand
TTAAAATTAATTAATTAATGATTAATTATGATATTAATTTATAATAAATATAATCCATTTAAATTAAATTAGTTATTTTTGTATAAATAAAGCTTAATTAAAAATTTTAACGATATTATTTGTGAGCTTTGTATCGAACATTAATCATGTTTTTTAACAAGCTTGTTTATGCATTGAGCTTCTTATCGAGCATATTTAAGAGCTTTAAACGATACTGTTCGTGAACATAAATGAATCAAATAAATATATGTTTAAATTTATTTATTTAACAATCGA
>NW_021420036.1:0-593 GCF_001605985.2 Dendrobium catenatum | reverse complement strand
TTTACAGATTTCTTAAATTTTCATAACTTTAATAAAAAGAGTAGATAAAAAATATTTTTTTTACTATCAAGAAATGATCTTTCACTTTAAGCAACTGACAAAAAAACATATTGTAGAGAATAGCAGGATTATATACTCGTAGTTAGCTGGACAAGTAGAAACTTATAAAGTAGTGAATTTGCACTAAAAAGAATAGCTAAGTTAAAATTGTAATGATTAAAGGAAAGACATAATATAAAGCATTATTTAATAAAGGGAGAATGACTAGGGCTAATTAAATTCTAAAATACTACAATTAAGTGAATTGTCATTTTACTTAAATTAATCTTGGATGAAAACATCCAATATAGCCTTGGAAAATTTTTACCAAAGAAATGAGCCTACTGTATGAGACAAAATGTAATGAAAATTTGCACTCGATAGAAGCCTTATTGATAAAAATGATAATATATCTTCGTTCTAAAAAAATATTTTTATATGCTTACAAAATTATCAAAGAAAAGAGTCAAAAGTCTATTTAGTAGTTCCATAATTGGCAACTAATAATGTTTAGGTGAAATTAAGAAATGATAGTATCTCAATAAAAAAATCAT
>NW_021420035.1:0-340 GCF_001605985.2 Dendrobium catenatum | reverse complement strand
TGTCTCAAAATGAAAGAAAGAGGTAGCTTAGATTTTTTTTTGTTTTAAGCTACAAGATTTTCATATAACGATAGTTTGGAATTTTGAGAGTTCCAAATCATCACATATGAGAGGAAGGTTTTTCCAAATCAAATTTAATATGATTTTGGAGATTTGAAAGTTTCTAAGAGAAACTTAAAGATCCATTTTGGCAAGATCTAAAAGAGACCTAAGAATAGACATGTAGTGGAACCTAGGCTTTTGGAATCCTAGGTTGAGAACATTCATGCAATGGAAAAATGGAGCTTTGTGGTGCTCCAAATTACCGTGCATGAGGGAGGGTTATTCATTTGTCAACTTC
>NW_021420034.1:0-331 GCF_001605985.2 Dendrobium catenatum | reverse complement strand
ATATTGTGATTATTGTTATTATGACATTCAAATTCCTGAGGCTGTAAAGTTATAGTACTAATTTTTGGAGCAACAACACTAATCTTGGCTTCAACAGAATGCTAACTTTTCCTAAAATTCTTAAGTCACTGGCTCTACAATATTATAATTTTGTGTTGGGGTGTTCTAGTCATCCATGCTATAACACTATGCATATGGGCATTGTGGTGATATATAATACATTTGAATTTTTCCTTCTCCTAAACATTTTCTACCCAAACCTAAATAAAATAACTTATTTTTATTTATTCTAAATATAACAATTAATACATAATTTATACTTAACAAATTT
>NW_021420033.1:0-370 GCF_001605985.2 Dendrobium catenatum | reverse complement strand
AAGAAGATTCTGAGGCTGTGGAGGTGATTTTGCCTTCAATCGAACATGTGGGGTGTTCTCCCGTTGTTGAAATTTCCACTGGTATTTTGGTTGATTCAGTGGGTGTGCAAAATTGTAACGGTGTTACTGTTGCTGCGGATGCTTTTTTATTATCACCTAATGCAATACCTTTTGTTCCTGAGGTGCTGGATGGGTGTGTTCGACAGGAAGTGACTTTGGATTCATCGGTTATTTCGTTGGTGCCGGTGGATAATCATGTTGCTGTGAATGTTGAAATTTCTGCTGGTTTGCCTGTTCAGGGTGCGGTGAATAATTTTGGGAATGCTATGTTGCTTGAAAATGAGGAAGGTGATGCTGATGGTTTTGTGTC
>NW_021420032.1:0-281 GCF_001605985.2 Dendrobium catenatum | reverse complement strand
ATGAACGCTGCAGCTTTGCTCCTTGGAGGGCCATGTTCGGGCAACTAGGAGCTTCTTCTTGATCATTATGATACCGGGTCGAGTTTTCTTGGCTGCAGCAATACCTGAGTCCTGAAAGTTTTGCATACCACATTTTTTGTTGCATTTTTGGCTGTATTTGGGGGTGGTATAGTTTTTTTCTTTATAGAAGTGATGAAATTTTTTTCTCCTATCCTCCCCTGCCTTTTGCTTGGGGTTGAATTTTTTTACATGTACTTTCTTTGTAGTTAATGGATGGGCTT
>NW_021420031.1:0-413 GCF_001605985.2 Dendrobium catenatum | reverse complement strand
ACAAATAAAGTGGTTGGATCAGGTATGATTGGAAATTTGAAAAACTTTTTCATAAACAATGTGTTATTGGTTAAAGGCTTAAAGCATAATTTGTTAAATATAAGTCAGCTATGTGATAAGGGTTATAATGTAAAATTTTTACCTACTAGTTGCATATTAAGCCTAAATGGGAAAAATGTTTTAAATGGAAAAGTGTAAACAATATTTACATACTAGATTTAAATTATATTCAATCTCCTACTGCTTTTTATTTGAAAACTGTTGGCTTGGCATAGGAGACTTTGTCATTCTAGTATGAAAAACCTTAGGAGAATTACCTAAAAGAACTTAGTAAGAAGTATACCAAAACTAGACTTTACTAAGGACCACCTTTGTAATGCATGTCAATTAGGAAAACAAGTGATGTCCTCTTT
>NW_021420030.1:0-297 GCF_001605985.2 Dendrobium catenatum | reverse complement strand
ATCCAATTTAAGCCAATCGACGTCATGTGAAATTTACCAAACTTGCTCCACTGCTTCCTCAGTTCCAGGCTACACAGCGGAAAAGAAACTCTATCTCCCAACACCTTAACCACCAACGAGTGTCTCAAGATTTCCGAATTCAACACTTCTTTCTCAGCATTGAGCTTAACCGCTATCCCATCCTCCGACAATTCCGTGATCAACTTATCAGTAGTGATCTTAATATGCTTCCTTTTCTGCCAAGCATCCTGAAAACTATTAATTTTTGAACTGGTCAACTCTGCGGATAATAACTCA
>NW_021420029.1:0-340 GCF_001605985.2 Dendrobium catenatum | reverse complement strand
AGGTAGACTCCTTGAGATAATTAAGCAATATGATCTGTGCGCACGCTCCAGCTGTAGCTTCTTTAGACTCGGAAAGATCATCTTTGTGCCAGATATGTACTTATTGGGATTAAGCAAATAGTCATCCCAGATCATGACCATATTCTTATTATCCATGATAAGAAAATCCATTGAATATTATACAAGATCTATTGTCGGGAATCATTCTTTATGAATATTCTAAATTAATTTAATTTATGTAATCTTCATCTGATTCATCATCTATGTTAAACTTCTTTCTTCAATTGATTCTCAATGCTTTAATGCATGCCTGCACAACCATTTAAACATGACATTAAAT
>NW_021420028.1:0-621 GCF_001605985.2 Dendrobium catenatum | reverse complement strand
GCATCCAACTGGGAGACAGCATAAGTATAAAAAAAAAACTCACCTTTGCGCAATCGATAACGGCTTTTGACGAAGGGGCAGGAGAAGAATAGGAAGACAAGGCGCGAGGAAGAGTGGTAGTAAATAACCGGGTATTGCCTAGCGGCGTAATGGGTAGAGTGGCACTGGTGGCTGGAAAAGGAGAAGAGCCTTGCGAGGTTTTAGAGGCAAGGGAGAGAGATGGGAGAGAGAGTAAGATGACAGGGAAAGCATTGGCCATGTGAATGGGTTCCGTTTCTCGGTCTTAGTAGAATTATTTGCAGCAACAGAGCTCGAAAGGTTCCGGCCCTTCTTATCCGGTAAACCTTCCGCTGGTAAAGAAGGTGGCGAATGGCACAGAGAAGGTGAACGAGCAATGGCCAGGTGAGGGAGAAATTATGCTGTGCGGAATTATAACCGGATTCCAGCACAGAATAAAAGACCCGTCTAGCTTTGGAACAATTATTTAGTTGAACGTAGGCTCCTCTACGTTCGGCCATTAATGTTATAACGCCACGTAGCATGAAGAAAAGTCGCCGACCCGACCCGCTGTGTTTTGGATTTTTGCACGTGTTAAAATTTAAATGGCAAAAAAAAACGGAA
>NW_021420027.1:0-929 GCF_001605985.2 Dendrobium catenatum | reverse complement strand
TACCAGGATGAAGCTAGTTTGTACATATCGTACTGTATGACCAATAATTGTACTGTACGATTATAACGACTACTTTTGAAATCTCAGGGATTTTAGAGCACTATTTTATATGAAAAACTTGTCATATTTTGAGAGAGAGACAAAAGAGAGAAACGTGAGTAGAGAGAAAATCCTAGAGAGAGCTCTTGAGAAATTTGAGGGGTTGAGAGAGGAAGGAGAACGTCAGCTTGGTGAGGGAGAAGAGGTGTGAGGGAGATCACGCGATTGCTCTGATCTTGCTGCAACTTGCTCCTCCTGTGGCCTGGGAAAAACTTATGGGAGGCTTTCTAAGGGGAGAGACTCGTCTATGTCCGTTGACCTCGAAGGTACTCTCCCTTCTCTAGGAGGGAGAAAAACGAGAAAGTTCTCTACCATCACCAGGAGGGTGAAAATAGTGCTTGGCACTCCGCCACGCCGGGTTGGTGAAAGGGAGTATTGTAAGGGCTTCTCTGCCTTGCCGAGGGGGACAAAAGAAGAGCTATTTTTGGTAGTGAAATTCTCAGAGCGGAGGACTCCGGGGAGTGGACGTAGGTCATGGTTTGACCAAACCACTATAAAAATCTTGGTGTACTTTTTCTTTATTATTTTTATTCTTGCATGCATTTTTATTTCATAACATTTGCTTGGAAAAATTGTGAAAGAAAAAGATTTTATTGTTGCCCATTGCCTTAGAAGTTGTTTTAAATTTTCATGTTAAAAATTTAAAAATATCAAAAAATTAGAACTCCTGCTTAGATTTTAATTATTGAAATAAAGTTATAACAATTCACCCCCCGCTCTTGTCCATCTAGTAATTTCAATTGGTATCAGATTCTGTTTTTAAAAATAGTGTTTTAGAAAACCTTGAAAAAACGATCATGTCGCATTTTGGTAATCGTAACACAGCGGAG
>NW_021420026.1:0-1669 GCF_001605985.2 Dendrobium catenatum | reverse complement strand
TGCCTACCAACTAAGATGTTTTGGGTTCGAGTCTTCTGTATGCATTGTATGTATGAATTTCACTTAATTGACTTAAATGTCCCAAAAATAAAACATTCTCTGAATCAAGATAGCAATAATATGGCATAGTAACTTTGCTTTGTTGATTTTAAGTCACTCAATCATCCCTCTTTCAAATAAAAAGGATATCTCAACCGTTCTTAATTTCATAATTCTCGATTCCATCCACCATCATTATAGCGGCTTCACATTCTTTATAATTTATTTTATATAAAATGATACTTTCTTTAAATTTTTTTTTTTTTAAAAAAAAAAAGACTTCCTAAAATTCATGAAATTTATCCTCACTAAATTAGACTAATCTTTTATTTTTTATGTTAAAGCATTTCACCTTTTTTTTCCTTTAAATTTTATGATTATATGGTCGAAAATACAGAACCAGGATGAACTTTTGTGATTGGTTGGTGGAGAGTCTTCTCTCTCATTGTGTGCAGAATCCGAACGTGGTCGGAGGCGAATCGGGGCATGCCACGTCACCGAGGACCAGAGCATCTGGTGACGTGACGCATTCGGATTCGCCTCCGAATACATTCGGATTCCGCATGCAATAATTTCTCGCTCCAACAATTGGATCCCTTGTTCGAGGCCATCTAAACCCTCTAACACTTAGTTGCAATAGGGTCAATAGGTCCTGTCGCAGGAAGTTATATATTTTAAAAATATTAACAATCAAATTTAATAATTTAGCCATATTTTTAATCTTTTTTTGGAATTTTAATTTAATAATTGTAAAAAGCCTTCCATCGACCCATTCAAAGGATTTATGAAAGATCAAAATTTGAATTTAAAAATAAATTACAAGAAAATAGCTTTAGAAATCAAGAAGAAAATTGTAACAAATAAAGCCTAAAAGAGGTTTATCATAATTACGTTTGTAAAATCATACTTTAAATATCAATTATTTCTGTAGGAAATTATAAAACAATTATTATTATTATTTTGACATATATTAAAATCTTTATTTGAATTAGCTGTTATTATTTAGGGCTTTTACATTCATAACAACTAAAATTTTTGTGGTTATATATCTAATAACTAAACTATCATATTTACTTATATAACACATAAATAATATTACTAAAAACTGAAATACCATTCCGTTACGTTCCTGTCAAAACCCCACCCCGTCCTCTGCAAACCTATTCTTTTTACCGTGTGAAAGCTTCTCCAACAACCCGCCGCCTTGACGTGGTTGATCACACGAGATGAAGAAATAGAGAAGATGTGAAGGGGTCGTTGGATAAGCTTCCACAGGGTAAAAGGATCGGGCATGATGGGGCCAAGTGGGATTTTGACGAATGTCCAAAATGTAACGAAGTGGTATTCCAGATGTTAAAAATATTATTTGGGTGGTATACAAATAAATATAAAAATTCAAATATTAGATATACAATAATAATAATTTTAGGTGTTATGTATAAACCCCTATTTTTTATTGCTTTTTAAAAATTTTGATAGTTGGAAGTCTTTTTTAGGATATAATTGCTAATATATGCTAATTTTTTTAAAATATATACTTTTTCAACTTAAAAAAAATATATTTTCCTCGTACGAGTTTCAAAATCAACTTTTTATAAAAAGACTTCAATTTTTCCAAACAGAAATCAAA
>NW_021420025.1:0-214 GCF_001605985.2 Dendrobium catenatum | reverse complement strand
AAATCTAATTTAAAATATGATGAAGATTTTAAATCAATAAAAGAATAATCTCTTTTAGGAAATAGAGATTGAGAGTCAAAATCATGAGTTTCCTTTTTTTGACTATTTTTAGAGAAGTCAATCACAACTTACATAAGAATTTAAGAAAAATATGAGGTAGATTTTTCATTTTCATTTTTTTTAATTTTTTTTAAATATATAAAATATTACAAAT
>NW_021420024.1:0-248 GCF_001605985.2 Dendrobium catenatum | reverse complement strand
ACGGTTTTAACTGCTATTAAAAATGATCATAAGTTATAATCATCTGGGACGAACACGTGTTCGTCTGTACGATCAGTGGTCAAAAGCCTGTATGGAAGGATGCTTCGTAAGTCGCGTTGATTACAAAAAGCTATTTCCTTTTGGACGGATTGGGTCATCTGTACGAAATTTTTTCATACAGGATGAATGAAATTTCGTACTGGACAAAATTTTTTTTCGTCTGGTACGAACATGTCATTTTCAATAAA
>NW_021420023.1:0-277 GCF_001605985.2 Dendrobium catenatum | reverse complement strand
TAAACCCTAAACCTTAAAAACTATCCTTATAACCTTCTTATTCTACTTCTCCATATCCCTTACTGAAGAAATTATAGCAATGAGTTGGGACAGAGACGGGTCGACAAAACCGAATAAAAAAAATTGAAATAATTTTGTTAGCTTTTATTTAAAAGGAATTTGTTAATTATATTTTATAAGTTTCTCTTTTTGTTAAGAATTTTGAATTATTTTTAGCAATTTTTTTAATTAAAAAATTAATTTTTTTATTTACACTACCTCTCATTAAAATTTATTG
>NW_021420022.1:0-224 GCF_001605985.2 Dendrobium catenatum | reverse complement strand
TATATTACCATCTATTTTTTTGGATATGGAAGAAGTGCTCAAGGGCCCCAAGTGCTTGAGTTCTTTCAACAGTTTAGGTTTTTGAGATACAGGAATAACATTACCTAAACTGGAATTTCTGCAATCTATAGATTTATCATCACTGAAAATTTCCTTGGACACAGGAACCATCTCTTCAAATTTACAGGTTTCTACAGTATTACTGATTTCTCCATCTTCCAGCT
>NW_021420021.1:0-1135 GCF_001605985.2 Dendrobium catenatum | reverse complement strand
GATACATCCTTCTTTGATAAGGCTTTGGATGTAAATTTGACGATCATACTTCTTGAATATTATAACTGGATATTTAGTTGAACTTTACCTTGTTCCCTCGGGGCCATGCAAAGTTCTCCTTAGAATCTGGTCATGATATTCAAGATAAGTTTCACAATTCTAAGTCTAAACACTGTTATGAAATTTTATTTTCATCCTTCGAGATGATATACTCTTTCGAACGAGTTGATTCGACTCTAGAATTAGAATTCAATCTAAATTTTAAAAATTCCCAAAGAAAACTAATATTTTTCAAAACCTATTTTCAAAATTCCACCAACACATATAGGAAACTCAAGAAAACACATGTAAGCTTAAAATTGGAATTTTTGGAGTTACAAAAAGAGCATACAATTATGACTAAAGATCACTCAATAATTGATTCAAATCATGTGGCTCTACTTGATAAATTTGATGAGTTAAACAAAAAAGCATTGTGAATTAATTGAAGAGCATGATTCACTAAAAGTCACACACACCTCACTTGAATCTGATTTTAAAAAGTCTAAAGAGATGGAGAACAAATTAAGGAATGATAATGATGCCCTAAAATTTACTAACTTGAGGATTGAAAATGAATTTGATACATTTAAGAAAACTAAGATGACACCAACACTTGATCAAAAGTCAAAACCTAGGAAGAGGCATTATAATTCAAACCATTTAAGAAATCCTTTTCCATGTGTTAGATGTTTTTCATGTGGCATGCTAGGACACATCTCACATACTTGCACTGTTCACCATAGTACACATTGGGTGTGTA
The DNA here is from genome assembly GCF_001605985.2 of Dendrobium catenatum. Classification (NCBI taxonomy): domain Eukaryota; kingdom Viridiplantae; phylum Streptophyta; class Magnoliopsida; order Asparagales; family Orchidaceae; genus Dendrobium; species Dendrobium catenatum. The sequence continues at coordinate 333 of NW_021420021.1, read as the reverse complement.
GACCCAAGGTGCATGATTCACAGCATACCACACATGCATTGTATTCTACTTTTCATAAGAAAAAAATCCAAACCTACTTGGGTTCCTAAATCTAACATTTGATAATTTTATAGGTGGGCTCTCACAAAAGGCCTCGTGAGAGTATGTGGTACTTGGACAGTGGTTACTCTCGACATATGACTGGTGATGCCAATCAATTTATTTCACTGGAGTCCAGGACTGGAGGCAAGGTTACTCTTAGAGATAACACCACCAAGAAGGTGGTAGGCGCATGTATAATTGGTAATTCCAAGAAACTTATGATTGAAAATGTTTTGCTTGTAAATGAATAGA
>NW_021420020.1:0-233 GCF_001605985.2 Dendrobium catenatum | reverse complement strand
AAGAAAGTTCATCTTTCCCCCAAAAGGAAAGAAAATCCAAATTTTCTCTAAATGAAAAAAAATCAAGTCCATCTTTCTCCAAAAAAGGAAAGAAACTTCATATTTTCTCTAAAAAAAAAAAAAGAAAATCAAGTTCATCTTTCTCCAAAGGAAAGTTCATCTTTTTCTTTCTCCAAATGAAAGAAAGTTTTGAAAATTATCTTTCTTTAAATGAAAGTCAAATGCAAATCTTA
>NW_021420019.1:0-299 GCF_001605985.2 Dendrobium catenatum | reverse complement strand
TGAACCACGAAAAGAGAAGAATATAGCACTAAAAGTGAAAGAGTCTGAGAGTGAATACTCACAACCTGAGAATGAAGATGATATTGCATTAATGACTAGACAATTCAGAAGTTTTCTGAAGATGAAGTAGAAGAGACGCCAGCAATGGAATAGAGATAAGTTTAACAGAAATGGCAATGTTTCTAATGAAGTGATTTGTTATGAATGCAGGAAACCAAGTCATATCAATACTAATTACCCAAAACTTAAAGCCACTCCCAATAAGGAGAAGGTAGAGGAAAAACCAACTGTAAAGAAGG
>NW_021420018.1:0-200 GCF_001605985.2 Dendrobium catenatum | reverse complement strand
ATAATAATAAAAAAAAATAATTAAAAAACAACACGATCCCTGATCTAGTGAAAAAAATCAAATGTTCTTAATATGAGAAAGTTTTCTCTTGATTTTACTCAAAAACTAAGTATGGAATGTATTGACAATGCATAACCCAGAAAGATTAGAAATTCAAAAATTATTAATCCAAGCTCAAGTTCTTTTAAAGGCTAAAAAAC
>NW_021420017.1:0-486 GCF_001605985.2 Dendrobium catenatum | reverse complement strand
TCGATAGAGTGATCAGAAAATTTGGCATGCCGATGGGCCCTAATCAGTAAGTTTTTCCCTTTATGCCAGTTGTTTTATCATCTATATGAAGTAAAGAAATTTTGAGTTTTCAGCATGAAAGAAGGAAATCACGTGTATATCTATTATATGTGCATATTTGAATAGCAGCTTCAACAATTACCATTTTTTCCCTTTAAACTCATAATAGATGGAGTTAATTAGCTAAATTAATCGGAAGTTTTGTCGTAGAAAACTAGTGTCCTTGGCTTTACCTTATTTTTGTTTCTCATTATATCAATTATCATAATCTTACAAATGGATAATGCTTCCAAACCATTGGGAGCCTTACAGATTATTAACAGGGAGCATTAGACTCCCTGTATCAAAATTAGTAGCAGCTCTTAAGATGGCTTATCAGATCAGCAAAGCTTTAACAAGGCTATCCGTTAGACCGTGGCCGACTACCGAGACAGATTTGAGTACTTA
>NW_021420016.1:0-217 GCF_001605985.2 Dendrobium catenatum | reverse complement strand
TAGGCGATGGGTCGTGAGAACATAAAAGAGGATGGGTTGGAGAGGCAGTCAACTAAGTATGAGTAGAAGGTTTAAAAAGCAGGATAGAGGGATTTAGATTCAGGTTTAAAAAACCCTTTTTTGAGTCAAAACAACATAGACGAAATAGGCTATTGGTGTCGGATTTTGCAAGGTTTGTTCAGGGGATAAGATAGGATAGTATATATATATATATATA
>NW_021420015.1:0-206 GCF_001605985.2 Dendrobium catenatum | reverse complement strand
AAAAATGAAAAGCATGCAAATAACAACTATCTTAACATATTTTACTTGAAATCAAATGAATCTATTTCTGACATGTATACAACATTCACTCAAATAGTCATTTATTTGCATGCATTAGGTAGGGAACTAATTAATACTGAAATGGTTAATAAAATTTTTCATTGTTTGCCTACTGCTTATGATGCTAAAATAACTATAATTCAATA
>NW_021420014.1:0-277 GCF_001605985.2 Dendrobium catenatum | reverse complement strand
AAAGAATGTGAAAAATTGTAACTAGACAAAAAACCAGTGTCCAACATGCGCTTCGACGTCATACCAGCCACCAACGATCGATAAAAAGACACAAACCACCACGTGAAGATAAAAAAACACAAGAAGAAGGGAGAAGAAGAACTCCCCTGAGCGAAAAGGCAGTGAAGGCCGCCACCGGGACGCCACCAAGCCCTAGGACGCGAGCTGGAGAGCCACCGAAAAAAAAAAAATTATTGCAACCAATATACAATGAGAGTGTTATATTTCTATGTAAATG
>NW_021420013.1:0-317 GCF_001605985.2 Dendrobium catenatum | reverse complement strand
TTTTTTGTGGGCTTTACCCTCTTGTTTTTTTTTTAGAGAGAACATTTTTTTTCTATTTTCTTTTTTAGAGGATTTTTCTCTTCTTTTTTTTGGGAGAGAATTCTCTCTTTTTTTAGAGTATTTTTTGAAATATTATTTGAATATTCTCATAATATTTTTTATTCTAGAATATTCTTGTGATCTCTTTAGAATATTCTTATTCATGCAAAATATTCCTCTCTTTTTTCACCTATAAATAGCTACTGAGACTAGAAAAATTGCTCTTCTCCTTCTCCTTCTCTCATATTCCTCTAACCTTCTTACAGTTGAGGCATTCC
>NW_021420012.1:0-224 GCF_001605985.2 Dendrobium catenatum | reverse complement strand
TTCTGCAACACCATTTTGTTGTGGTGTGTCAGGCATTATGTATTGAGCACAAATGCCACGCCTTTTAAGAAATTTAGCAAATGGACCAGGACGTTGTCCAGATTCATCAAACCTTCCATAAAATTCACCACCTCTATCAGACCTTATGATTTTCACTTTTCTATCTAATTGCCTCTCAACCTCATTAATAAACACCTCAAGGACGTCTACTGATTGAGATTTTT
>NW_021420011.1:0-874 GCF_001605985.2 Dendrobium catenatum | reverse complement strand
TGAATCATTCTAAGAATCTCCTGCAGATGAATGCAACAGACAGCTATATGCTCCAGATTTTCAGTTTCTTGACATCCCCTAGCACATAGTTCCTCATCTTTAAGTTTCCTATATTTTAAGAACACATTTGTTGGGATAGCTTATTTACTCAATCTCCACCAAAACAATTCAATCCGAGCTGAAAGTCTCAGTTTTTTTAACCAAGTAAAAAAACCCATATCATCACCAATACTACTAAACTTGTTGTATGCCTCAACTGCACGGGCAGTAATAGACCTGCCAGATAAACAACAAATTTCTTCTAGATAATCCTCATTTGCCCTTCTATCGATCGGAGTATGTAGGATGGTAGTGATAAAGTCATTCTGAAAAAAGCCTTGTAACTTTTGGAGTTTCCAACCACCATTCTCATTGATGAAATGATTGAGCTTTAATCCTTCTAACTCCAGACAATTTGCAGTGATTGGCCATTCATTCAAGCATTTATCTAGCAGCCATGTATCATTAAGAATATCTATATTCTTACCATTAACAACTCTCCACCTTAATAAAGGTTTTAAGTATTGGGCACCTTCAATCAAAATCTTCCAAGCAATTGAACTTCCATGCCTGTTTTTAGCTTCCCACAAGTTATTTCCATATTTGGCAGAAATAACCTGATAAAGTAAAGAATCATAATTTTGAAGGAATCTCCAAGATAGTCGTGCTTTAAGAGGTCCGGCTCTACTTGCCGCCGAATGAAAATTCAAACCTCCTTTTGCTTTTGGTTTACACAAAGTATTCCAACCAATGTAATGCATTCCCCTCTTACTATTCCCCTTATGCCAAATAAAATTTCTACAACATTTATCAACCTCTTGCAACACCTTCTTTG
>NW_021420010.1:0-4143 GCF_001605985.2 Dendrobium catenatum | reverse complement strand
CCCAACCGAAATAGGGAAATACTTGGTCAATCCACCGAAATACCGGCTTAAATTGATCATATTTAAATATTTTAAAATGCCCTCCTTATGTATTAAATATGATCCCTTAAACAAAATTCACTCAGCATGTGCTTCGGTCAACGTGCTAAAAGTATAAGCAATAATGTCCGAGAATGCTACGCAGGGTCAAATACTATAACCTGCATGTGCTCTGATCGTCGCATAGAAATCTTAAATCCAACGATACTAGAATGCTGCGCGGGTCAAATATTCAAGTTTCATCATCCTCCTCGAAAGGACTGGAGTCGACATGACTTGAATAGCAAAATGCCTCCCAAAATCTTATAAAAATACAAGTGACTTTAATGTCACCCCGATGATGGTCGTGTTGACAGAAAATCTCAATCGGAGGGGTCAAATCTCAAATCAAACAAAAGTCTAAATTTTTTAAATAAAATCAGTCACCTTAAAAACTCAAAACTAAAAATCAGCCACCTTCCACAACCGTTTGTCGGGGGTGATAAATTTGAAATTAACCTCAGCTCACAAAGAGCGAATGCATGTTGGGTGTATCATTACGATTCATCCTCAGACAGTCTCTTGCCAGCAGGGACGTGGCACGTGCCTTTTGATCGGGTGGTTTTGCCGCAAAATGGCATCATTATATTACGATCATGGTCAAAGCCCGTATGTTCCCTAACGGCGTCAAACTCTTGAGTTATGAATCATAAGATATATTTGATAGGCATAAAGTCCTCTGTCAGCTAAAGTAGATTCAGATATATCCCTTTAGACAAAAACCAACCCCAGGTCTACAAGGTATTCTTGGACGAAGCAACCCATGTCTGCCGACAAGGTGCCTCCTGTCAGGTTGGGTCGACTACCTCCTCTGACTAAGTAGACCAGGCCAGGGATCATGACAGCCCGGGATGACGAAACCATGGGATCTTGATCGGGATCGTCTTCATTCCCCCCACCACCAGTTTTAAGTTTGTGGTGATAAACTCTAAATTTCAAACTTCCAAATTCAAAATTTAAACTATAAAATTATTGCTATTATACGATAGGTTTATAACCTATTCGACCCCTTTAACGACTAGCCTTAATCGAAAGTTCTCTCATGTTACAAGGAGGGGTAATTAACTATAGGGGTTTGCGCCATAGGAAACTAGAACTCAAATCAAAAAATCCTCACAAAATGAGGGCGAAATCTGTGGGTAGTGTCTTATCTAAAACCCAATCTGCCTTCTGAAAATTCCCCCAGAACCTAATCTCGTTAAAACTCTTTACCGTCATTGTCACGCATACACTCAAAAGAAAAATAGACGGATGGCGCGAAGAGGTCGGGTTCACACAAAAAATGGAATTTTCGGAGCCCACAATACTTGGCTACTCACATGTTTCACAATGAAATGATTCATTTTTCAATTCATATTAAAGTTTTGGATACATGTTATTTAAGACATTAAAAGATGGATGTCCTAATTTAAAATGATGAAGCCAAATAATAGTTTTTTATTATGTAGGGATAATATAAAATAGCTATTATTTATAATGGTGGATTTGTTCAGCTCTTTCAGGCAGTATAGCCCATCTTTCTCCTTAGCAAGTTCAATCTTTTTTCACGATCCCTGGTCTTGAAATAAACAACAATTAGGGTTAAATAGGGCTTGATACTTATGATCATTGGTAACTTTTTGTATGAAGATTGAGTTTATGAATAATTGAGGTACGTGGAATACATTTTTGAGAGTGAGAGAGGGAGATAAGGGTACGTCTCGTAGGCCTACCACTATGGTAAGAGAACTATCAACAGTGATGACTATCTTATCACTTGGGCAATAAGTGTAGTTAATGAAGTCGGTAATGGAGTATGTCATGTGATATGTGGCTTATGAGTTAATGATATGTAAACTTTTCAAATGCTTTCTAAAGACACTTAATTCAATGGATGTAAGAAACTTACCTGAAAGTGCATGAGAAAAAGATGTAGGTGGTTTTTCAAATGATACTAGGAGTTATTTTAGCTTATAAATATCTTTGTTGTTGAGCTCTCTAAAGTTGAATTGTGTTTCTAGGCTGGATTAATTTGTTGTAGTGTTAGCCTGTGATGCCCCTTTATTTTGTCCATTTTTTTTATTCTCTCCTTGGGAGAAATTATTACGTGCGAGTAGCGGCCAGAATAAACCCGACCCCTTGAATGAGGGTCAATAGGATCCACTACATCCGTTCCCCAACTCTCGAAAGGCCAAGAAGACACAGTAGGATGCAACGGATTAGGAGGTTGATGGATAACTGTACTATGAATATGGCATTGGTGGCATCTTCTAGCGTGCTCCATGTAATCACGGATCATAGTCGGCCAATTATAACCAAGATGTTTAATCCTGCCCTTCATCTTGGGTCCGGATTGATGAGCACCACAAAGTCCCTCATGTACCTCGCCCATGACCTTACGAGCCTCCTCCTTATTGAGGCAACGTAATCACATTTGGTCAAAAGAGCATCGGCATAAGGTTTAATTCACGTAGGAGAATGACAGAGCTCTCTTTCTAATATGAGTGGAAAGAGAGCGGTCATCCGGAAGCCTATCACGCTTCGAGTACTCAATAAAGGGGACTCTCCGATCTAACTCTTCCTCAACAGTGAACACTGCGAGGGTCTGATTGGGAGAAGACAAGTCCGCGGGGCATAATGCTTGCCGATACTGGAAAATAATTGACACTGGGTTTCCAGTCGGGTCAGCCAACTCCTTAGCAAGTTTAGCAAGTGCGTCCGCTCTACCATTCTCAGATAAAGGGATTCTAACTAAAGTTACTTTAGGGATTAAACACAGAGCTCCATTGTCTTATTGTGATAAGGCAAGAGCTCAGGTTTGAGAACTTTAAAGATTCCAGCTACTTGATTAATGATTAATTGGGAATCTCCAAAGATCTTTACCTGCACAATATTCATCTGAACGGCCAACTCAAGTCCTAAAATCAGAGCTTCGTACTTAGCTTCATTATTAGTACGAGGTTCTGTAAGAGTAACGAAGGGTGTGACCTTTAGGAGACACAAAAATAAGCCCCAAACCTACCCTAACCATAGGAGTTTCATAAGGACGTAGTGATTTGATGGAAGAAGCTCCATCAAAATAAAACTCCCAAGTAGGGGACTTCTACTCTTCCACACTCATGACTAGTTCATCAGACAAATTATCATTGAGTGAGGAATCTGTAGGGATTGGGTGAGCAGCAAGAAAATTAGCTAGAGCCTGTCCTTTGACGGCCCACTTAGGGACAAAGGTAATGTCAAATTGCAGTAAAATCATGAACTATCGTGCTAGACGACTTGACAAAGTTGGACGGGTCATCAGATACTGTAAAGGATTGACTCGAGAGATCAAACTGATCTTGTGTGAGAGCATGTAGTGTCTAAGATTCTGCACAACAAAGATTAAAGCCAAACATTGCTTTTCCATTACCGGGTATTTTAGCTCTGTAGGAATCAAACGTCTGCTGAGGTAGTGCAAGGCATTCTATTTGTCTTCTTCATTCTCTTGAGCTAAAAGTGTACCAAGTGACTCATCCAAGGTCGTAGTGTAAAGAATTAACTGTCTACCTGGGATGAGTGCAGCTAACACAGGGGGACTTGTCAGATAGTGCTTTATGCTCTCAAAGGCCTCCTGACAATTCCTATCCCAATGAAAGCGGGTATCCTATTTGCTAAAGCAACAAAGTGATGACATCTACTGGCAAAGTTGGAGATAAATCTCCGCAAGAAAGCAAGCTTATTCTGAAAAGACCTCAACTGGGTAAGACTCTTGGGGGGTTTCAAGTCCACTATGGCCTTGATCATGGAGGGATCAATCTCAATACCACGGTAGCGAACAATGAAACCAAGGAACTTTCCCGCAGTGATGCCAAATGCGCACTTTAGAGGATTCATCTTTAAATCATGCTTGCGCAAGCGCTCAAAAACGATTCGTAGATCTCGAAGGTGATCACTACGGATCTTGCTTTTGACCACTAAATCATCCACATAGCATTCAACATGCTCATAAATCAACTCATAAAAAATGACAGTCATGGGATGTTGATAGGTGGCCCTAGCATTCTTGAGGTCGAAGGGCATCACCTTATAACAAAACACGCCGATAGG
>NW_021420009.1:0-838 GCF_001605985.2 Dendrobium catenatum | reverse complement strand
TGAAAATGCCGCATGGTAGAACCATAAAACTTGGCCAGTAACATCCCTTTAAATATATTTAAAATCCATTGTTCGATCACTACCAATTGCAAGGAGAGTGAAAGAGAGAGCTTTGGAGAGGGAAAAGTGAATTTTGAGCTGCTTCGGGCCATTTTTACTTGTCAACTTAGTTAGAAAAGTTATCTAGATTGCCAATTTATTAGCATCGTTGCTTATGACCCCTCCAGATTCAGCATTCAATTCTGTCATTCTAACCAAACTTAAAAAAACTAAAGATTTGAAAATTTAAGTTTATAACCTATTTTCATGGAGTGTTTTAGTGCATGAAAGTCGGTTTATATGTTCTAGAATGAGTATTAAGTGTTTGGAGTGATTTCGAGTAAAATATGAAAATTTTCCTTTTGGAGCACCCCAATGTTTGGTGTCCTAGCAACGTGGTACTTCATTCAACCAAGGTGTTAAATAGTGACATTGCAACACTCCTAACTCTAAAATTTAAGATTTTTAAAGAGCACGACAATGCCGCATGGTAGAACCATAAAATTAGGCCACTAACAGCCCTTTAAATATATTTAAAATCCATTGTTCGATCACAACCAGTTGCAAGGAGAGTGAAAGAGAGAGCATTGGAGAGGGAAAAATGAATTTTGAGCCACTTCGGGCCATTTTTACTTGTCAACTTAGTTAGAAAAGTTATCTAGATTGCCAATTTGTTAGCATCGTTGCTTAAGACCCCTCCAGATTCAGCATTCAATTCTGCCATTCTGACCAAACTTAAAAAAGCTAAAGATTTGAAAATTCAAGTTTATAAGCTATTTTCATGGAGTGTTTTAGTGCA
>NW_021420008.1:0-206 GCF_001605985.2 Dendrobium catenatum | reverse complement strand
GCAGAGATATAAAGACTGGGCCCCAACCCATCTCGCACAGAGATTATTAGGTGCAGAGTGCGGACGGGGAGAATCGTCCGCACAAGTATTGGGTAACTAGCGGTACCCGCACTCGGTACCGCTGGATACCGTTAGGTACCCAGTACTTGTGGGGACGATGCACACTCCGCACCTAATACTTTTATCATCTCGCATGGGGCTGTTTC
>NW_021420007.1:0-215 GCF_001605985.2 Dendrobium catenatum | reverse complement strand
CCGGATTTGACCCGTTTGAAAAACGGGTCGGGTTCGGGTTGACCCGACGTGTTGCCGGGTCAACCCTCGAACCCATTTAATTTGAACTACCAGCGCTACCCCGCCTGCCCGCTCACCGCCCGCGGCTGCCCGAATCCTACCTGCTCAGCTGCCTGCGCGATAAAGCCTGCCAGCACACTGTTAACCTCTATGTATTAACCAGTAGAACAAAAAAA
>NW_021420006.1:0-245 GCF_001605985.2 Dendrobium catenatum | reverse complement strand
CAAGATCATAACCTAATCCCCCCATAACTCCCTATTAATACAATCTAATTCAAATTAAAAGCAAAAGGACTTCTCTACCCCTCCTTCTCCCTCCAAAAACACTTAAACTATGTTTGAATTGCAAGTGGACCCCACCCCTTGGCCATTTCCCTCTTCCGCCTCCCCTCTGTTCCGTTTCCGCCTAGAGAAGACCCGGACCGGCTGGGCAGGTCCAGGTTGGGCCGGTCCAGGCTGGACCGGCATAA
>NW_021420005.1:0-225 GCF_001605985.2 Dendrobium catenatum | reverse complement strand
GACCACCCCAAGCCAATCCCGCCACCGGCGGCTCTGCTGGCCTCCTTGGGACGGCCAAGCCACCGGCCTCCCTCTTGGGAATTTCAAATTTGAAATTCAAATTTGTTTCCAAGAGGCATTGAAGACTTTCCTTAAATAGTTCCTTGATTTAAGGCTTTCATATTAATAGGATGTCAATTTGAATTTGGAATTCAAATTAATTCTAATTGATAGCCCCATTATTGA
>NW_021420004.1:0-289 GCF_001605985.2 Dendrobium catenatum | reverse complement strand
TTTTTTAAGTAAGGGCAGTCTCCCAGGTGGAAAAGGTTATGCAATATCAAATGGTCTACTGAATCTACCATTCAATTGTGAATATACAATGGTTTAATGCAATTTTGGTAGGATGATTAATCTAGTGTTGGGCTATTGACACATACTTCGACACTCTTTCTATCTCCTCTTTTAAAGTGTGTTGGTTCATCAATAATGATTGTTGGTTTAAAAATCATATTCTTGTATTTATTCTTTCAAGCTTCATGGATAACTTGTGAGACATTTCTATTAACATTAATTGTAATGA
>NW_021420003.1:0-354 GCF_001605985.2 Dendrobium catenatum | reverse complement strand
ACTGAAGGTATCAAGGGCTAAAGGTTTTGTAAAGATTTCTGCAAGTTGATTTTCAATTGAAACATGTGTGAGTTCAATTTCTCTTTTGGATACATGATCCCTTATAAAATGATGTCTTATATCAATGTGTTTGCTTCTAGAATGTTGAATAGGATTTTTGGAAATGCAAATAGCACTAGTATTGTCACAATAAATTGGAATTAGCCTACAGATAATCCTAAATCAATCAACTATTGTTTTAACCAAAGTACTTGTGCCACACAATTCCTAATGCAATGTATTCTGCTTCTGCAGTAGATAGAGCTACTGAATTTTTTTTTTCTACTGGACCAAGAAACTAATGAATTTCCAATG
>NW_021420002.1:0-307 GCF_001605985.2 Dendrobium catenatum | reverse complement strand
CCAGTAGCGATCCTCTGGCGAACTCGAGACATTTCGCGTTCCAGGATGAATCCCGGCTGATCGAGCGAACTTCAGATCTCGACGTCAACTAGGAACTTTCTCTTAAGGATCCCATAAGTCCAACGAGACCAAGAACTCCCAAATCCACCGTGTGGATTGAGGTAAAATCTAAACCCTAGTTTAGGACACTTAGGGTTAAATAACTTGCACACACCGCATTTTAGAACGCAATCTTTCTTCCCCATTGATGCTCTTCATATACAAAATCTAGGTTTAAAATTTCATTTAATTTTATCAACCCAATTGA
>NW_021420001.1:0-315 GCF_001605985.2 Dendrobium catenatum | reverse complement strand
AATTAATTTGTAAGAAATAAAGTTTGGGAATTAACTTTAAGGCCAAAAGATCAAAGTGTTGTTAGAACTAAGTGGGTATTCAAAAATAAAATGAATAACTCAGGTGTAGTCATTAGAAATAAGGCTAGATTAGCTGCTAAGGGGTATAATCAGATTGAAGGGATTGATTTTGAAGAAACTATTTCCTCTGTAGCTAGACTTGAAGCAATTAGGATTTTGCTAGCCTTTGCCTGTTTTAAAGGATTCAAATTATATCAAATGGATGTGAAAAGTGCCTACTTAAATGGGGTAATTGAAGAAGATGTTTTTGTAGAA
>NW_021420000.1:0-316 GCF_001605985.2 Dendrobium catenatum | reverse complement strand
CGTCCAGGCCGATTTTGGATCGGCCGGGGACGATCAGTATATGGCAAAATCCCGAGAGCAAGGGGTTTTGGCAAATTAATTATCATCCTGTATCGTCCTGGAAAATCATCCTATACGATTGGAAATTGGTCACATTGTCCTGGACGATGTGGCGATCGGCTAGGACGATCAGACAAATGTTATAAGAAAATCAGCTCGATTCAAGGAGAGAGAAAATCATTTATTAAAATATCTGATTTTGAAGAGAGAGAAAGAGAAAGGAAAAGAGAAGAAATCTTGAATTTCGAAGGCCGCGGAGCGCTTTTCGTCCGTCGCC
>NW_021419999.1:0-342 GCF_001605985.2 Dendrobium catenatum | reverse complement strand
ACTAAAGTCTTTAAATTTGAAGAAAATTTGGGCTAAAAAGTTTTCAATACACAGGCTTTAGATTACGAATTTAGATTTTTATTTAAATTTTTGGAAGGATAAAATAGAAGGTATATGTAAAGATTTAGAGGTGTATAAAATCTTGACATACACTTTACTAAAGTGAGCTGCTATATAATAATCCTAATTACAATACATCACCAAATGAATGCTTGTTTAAATGGCTCTATCTTATGAAGCAAAGAATCATAACAATATATACATTATCACACAATGAAATGATGTATAAAAGATAATGTATAAATAAAAATTTTATTCATTGATAATTTCCTACAATCCTAC
>NW_021419998.1:0-272 GCF_001605985.2 Dendrobium catenatum | reverse complement strand
ATATTTCACAAGTTCAGATTCTCTAAAAACACTAAAGAATTGGTTTCCTTCAAATTGGATTTGGAACAAGCTTATGATTCTATGGGATGGCCAACATTGAAAAAAGCATTAAGGTACTTTGGTTTTCCATCTATGCTATCTTCCTTAATTATGGAATGTATCTCTAATGCCAAATTTGCTATTATCACTAATGGGAATTATTCAAATTGGATTGAGGCTAAATGTGGATTTCGATAAGGATGCCCATTATCACCTTATATGTTTATTATATG
>NW_021419997.1:0-2988 GCF_001605985.2 Dendrobium catenatum | reverse complement strand
CAATACATCTTCCATATTCATTATCCATACTAGGCTTGCTGCATGCTTTCTTATTCATTCATTGCATAACATAAATATGCACATAATAAGTAAAGAAAATGATCTCATTTCAAATAATTATCAATAAGAAAAATATTTAAATGAACATAAAAAATCTTGATTTAAACTCACATAATTAATTTATGTAAGTGATTAATTATAATTGGAAACTTGTAGGTAGGTATATTTCTTTTCTAAGCCTTTTACAAAAGGTTGATCAAACATGCATAATGTCAATTCATTTACTTTCAAGACTACTTTCCAAAGTGTCATTAAAAACATTGTATATGTCTAATGATAATTTATATACTTAAAAAAAAATAGTTGCATCACTTACCTCCTTGCGCCAGTCGTCTCTTCCAATCCTCTACTTCGCACCCTTCTACGATTGTATGTCACCTCGAAACTTTCTCTTTGCATCAGACCAATAAAACTTTTTCTATCACTGGTAGTAATTGATATGCTTGTTTTAGAAATCTTTATTATTTTTTTAGAAAGTTAAAACATAACTAAGAATATACCTGAAATCCTTACCTTCCTTCTTTCCATCAATTCTCTATTACGGTTATATCTCTATTTTTCTTTCATTCCACTACCAAAACTAGGGCTACAAACGAACCGAGCCGAGCCGAGTATGTGAGTGTTCATGTTTGTGTTCATTTAATATCAGCTTGTTCATGTTTGGTTCATGTTTGTTCGAGCTTTAGCATTTGTATTCATGTCGGTTCATGTTCAGTTCATATTTAACTAATTTTTTTAACTATCAAACAAACACGTTCATGAACATATCTATGAACAAACACATTTATAATAAAAGCAATTGTCTATATAACAAAGGTAATGATTATTTATATTTATTAATTCTATTGTCAAATATTAATTATTTTCATAGAGCTTATTCACGCGTGTTCAAAATCGAACACGAATCGAGCTTTTATCGAGCTTCTTATCGAGCTTGTTCACGAACTTCAAATGATGTTGTTCACGAACATAAATGAGCCGAACACATTAGTGTTCATGTTTGTTTATTTAAGAATCGAGTATTTAAAATATTGTTCAAGTTTGTTTGCTTAGTTAATTAAACTATCTCAAATGAGCTTTAGTCGAACCGAACAACGAGTAGCTCGTCGAACGTTTGGTTCGCTTGCAGTCCTAGCCAAAACCACTATCTCAAGGCAATAAGAAAAATTCATTACAGTAAACCAACTTTTTAATTATGCTGAAATCCAAATGCTTACCTTGCCTTGTACCGCATTCACAAAGCAAGAAAATTTTCCTTCAGAATTTGCACTAAGCGCTGCCCTCTGCTTAGAGGAAGAATTCAGCCTCTTGCTACAGGGGAATTTGCGAATTTCCTGTCCATTCCTGCGGTTTCTTCTACAGTCCCGAGAGAAAGATTCAGCCGAATTAAAGAATAGGCCCTCTTGCACTTCAATTGTCCAACCGGTGTTCTCTCTTCCGTGACAACACTAATCCATGCAGATAAGAACAATTATTACGTCCTCCGACCGGACGTAGAGGAACGTCCGATCGGAGGCCAAATCGCGTCAAAAAACGAGAAATACCGAGCAATACCAAACAATAATGAGGAATATCATCACGTGAAGACTCAATACCGAGTTATACCGAGCTATACCGAGCAATACCGAGTTATACAAAAGTTGTACCGAGTTTTTCCTAGAAAAAACTCGGTACAACTCGGTATTGCTCTGTATAGCTCGGTATAACTCGGTATTGGTCTTCACAGAGCGGTATTTCTCGTTATTATCAAATAATACCTAGCAATACCGAGCAAATACCGAGTTTTTTGGCGGGATTTTACCTCTAACCGGACGTTCCTCTACGTCCTTACACCGGACCTAATAAAAGTACTATAACTAGAGAAGGTTTGGAGTGTGGGCCCAAGTTATTAACTGCTATTACCAATCCAAGCATCTGTTCAGAATATTATTAATTATCAGTTATAAATAAAGTAACTATATTTGTTGATATTAATATAACAATATTCAATATTGAACTTACATATTTAATATTAATCTCATTAACAGATAATTAATAAATTAATTTGAATTTTATAGAGATTTATACATGTAGCACATCACCTTATTAGTTGCTTGGGTCTTACAGGATGTGCTCTCAATATGTCCTGCATATGCTGTGTGCTTCCAGCCTGTTTGATCTCACAGTTAAATCTGTATTGATTTTCCTTTTTTTGGTTTAGTAGTATTTTATTACATTTTCTTTCTAAAATTGGAGAAATTATTCTGTACGGAGGACGGACGTAGCTCTATGTCTGAAGACGAATCAGGTGCAGCTACGTCAGCGGTACCGAGCGGTTTAGAGCAGTACCGAGTACACAGTGAAGGGGTGATGTGGCGCATTCTGGTTGGTCTTCGAACAGGGTTCAGCGTCCCCACATAGTAATTAATTCTAAAACTGAGGTCTAAGGTTCAACTTATTGGAGTTGCATGTTCGCTACGGGAAAAATATCCAAATCCCATCTTCTAAATTAGGAGCATGTTATTTATAATGTAGATTAAATTTTATTTAATCAGTTTTTTTATATATATTTATATGATAATTTATTTAGTGCAATTAGTCAGTTAATTATCATTTCAGCTCATGAGAGAGCACTCTTGTTTAATGATGGTTATATGTGCTTAATTTTTTGTTTATGTCCAGCACTTTTGAGATTTAATTGAATTAATGGGGAATGTTTGGGGGATGGAGATAGACTCGATCGAGATCTATAGTTCTATCATCTCGTGTATACTAATCTTTGTCTACTAATATTGGAGGCTCATAAGACATAAGATTTAGGGAATCTGATTAGTATCCACGAGTTACCGCTTCTCAAAGATCTTAGGTTGAAGAGAATGAATACGAAGTTTGGTTAGTTTTTAGTTCTAATTAGTTTAGTTGGTTTTCTTGCATAGGTGCTTCATAGTT